>NW_027195226.1:0-130000 GCF_038502225.1 Cherax quadricarinatus
ACAATCTTACGCAGTCTTATACAATCTTAAACAATCTTATACAATCTAATACAGTCTTATATAATCTTAAACAATCTTATACAGTCCTATACAATCTTATACTTGTGTGAAATCCTCACGTTTATTTTATATATTAATTTATTAAAAGATGTTAAGCCAGTAAGGTTTATTCATTGTTGCATAAAGATGTTAAACCAGTAAGGTTTATTCATTGTTGCATAAAGATGTTAAACCAGTAAGGTTTATTCATTGTTGCATAAAGATGTTAAACCAGTAAGGTTTATTCATTGTTGCATAAAGATGTTAAACCAGTAAGGTTTATTCATTGTTGCATAAAGATGTTAAACCAGTAAGGTTTATTCATTGTTGCATAAAGATGTTAAACCAGTAAGGTTTATTCATTGTTGCATAAAGATGTTAAACCAGTAAGGTTTATTCATTGTTGCATAAAGATGTTAAACCAGTAAGGTTTATTCATTGTTGCATAAAGATGTTAAACCAGTAAGGTTTATTCATTGTTGCATAAAGATGTTAAACCAGTAAGGTTTATTCATTGTTGCATAAAGATGTTAAACCAGTAAGGTTTATTCATTGTTGCATAAAGATGTTAAACCAGTAAGGTTTATTCATTGTTGCATCAAGACGTTGTGGCTGACTTCTATGCCTAATAATATTTTATTACAAGTAAAGTGCATTATCTCTGTACTGAGTAAAATAAATAAAAATATATAAATTTGAGCCGCACATCTGGAGGCAAGTAACAGAGGGTAGGCCTGGAACCAAACTTTTGTTGAGGTTGTGGTTCTGGATAGCTGTTACACCTCGGGTTGTGGTTCTGGATAAGTGTTACACCTCGGGCTGTGGTTCTGGATAAGTGTTACACCTCGGGCTGTGGTTCTGGACAGGTGTTACACCTCGGGTTGTGGTTCTGGACAGGTGTTACACCTCGGGTTGTGGTTCTGGACAGGTGTTACACCTCGGGTTGTGGTTCTGGACAGGTGTTACACCTCGGGTTGTGGTTCTGGACAGGTGTTACACCTCGGGCTGTGGTTCTGGACAGGTGTTACACCTCGGGTTGTGGTTCTGGACAGGTGTTACACCTCGGGCTGTGGTTCTGGACAGGTGTTACACCTCGGGTTGTGGTTCTGGACAGGTGTTACACCTCGGGTTGTGGTTCTGGACAGGTGTTACACCTCGGGTTGTGGTTCTGGACAGGTGTTACACCTCGGGTTGTGGTTCTGGACAGGTGTTACACCTCGGGTTGTGGTTCAAGACACGTGTTGCCCATAGGTTGTAATTCAACACACATAAACAAACAACTTTTTTGGTAGCACACTCAGTTCACACACTGAGGTCCGTGGTTCGATTCCCAGTACGGGTGGAAACATTAGGACGTGTTTCCATAAGACACCTGCTGTCCATGTTCACCTATAACCAAAATAGGTACCTGCGTGTTAGTCGACTGATGTGGGGGCAAAATTGACCTAATTTGACCGAAATCCTCTGCATAACATGGGGCTTTCTATATAGTAATATGTCATTGATGTCATCTAGGCCTGTATACCATGTACATGTATTTGTAGAAATAATAATAATAATAATAATTATTATTATTATTATTATTATTATTATTATTATTATTATTATTATTATTATATCCTAGATAAGTCTCGGTTCTTGAGCCTTATTTACCCCAAACACGTTTGTAATAAACATTAACTCAGGACTGAAAGTATTCGTAATATAATTTCCTAATTGTTTAGTCACGTCTGTTTAACCTTATGGGTGACATAAAACTTAAAGTTCTCAAGTGTTAAGGGAAAATAACTTTGATGTTGTAGATTTGAACTTCCAGAGAGCTAATGGAAAAAGAGGATAATGACATGTCTGGAGAAGAGGGTAAGAATCTACTACATTGTATCGTCGAGAATGTGTAATAACAGAAAACAAGATAGCATCGTGGGTCTTAATACAAAGTACAGTAGGGCCCCAAAAAAGTCTTCAATTAACTTAAGGCTGCACGTCACCTAAATGTCGTCAGTCAGTGTTCTTTAATCAATAATGTAGCCAAGAAAATAATATCTAGGTGTATATATATACTAAAGTATACACCAACCGGTGCGTATGCACTGCTGCTTTAGTGCATATATGCCATACACTCCATACACACCATATACACCATAAACATCATACACACCATACATATACACAGCATACACATACACGTCATACAAACAATACACATCATACACACCATACCTATCCTACACATTATGTCATACACATCATACACACCATACATATCATACGCATCATACACGTCATACACATCATACACATCATAAACACCATACATGTCATACACATCATACATGTCATACACACCATACATATACACATCATACACGTCATACACATCATATACATCACACACACCATACATATCATACACATCATACACGTCATACACATCATACACACCATACACATCATAAACACCATACACGTCATACACACCATACACGTCATACACACCATACACGTCATACACACCATACACGTCATACACACCATACACGTCATACACACCATACACATCATAAACACCATACACGTCATACACACCATACACGTCATACACACCATACACGTCATACACACCATACACATCATAAACACCATACACGTCATACACACCATACACGTCATATACATCATACACACCATACACGTCATACACACCATACACGTCATACACATCATACACATCATAAACACCATACACGTCATACACACCATACACGTCATACACACCATACACGTCATACACATCATACACACCATACACATCATAAACACCATACACGTCATACACACCATACACGTCATACACACCATACACGTCATGCACATCATACACGTCATGCACATCATACACACATACTCAGCAGGATATAATCAACTCTTGATCGACTTCTTCACACAGGTGTAGCGGCTCACTCCAACACTTGTTTTTTTCTTAAGAAAAACTGTTACTTTTCAAATGTAAAATTTTAGATACGTTAGAAAAAATGAGGTTTGTATATTAAATCAATTTTATCACGGCTAAATTAGGTTCCAAAGTTTTCTTGCAAAATTTAAAATTTGCATACAAATTTCATAAATTAATTTCACTGTTCTTCCTTTGGGATCCCTAAAAAAAATGGAACATGTATAAGTCAAGAACCGTCATTTTTTTATATTTGATTTCACTTAATATTTTATTTATGTAAACCACGGAATGGGTGGGGTTCGAACTCATGCCAGTGCGTTTGTTTTAGGGTCGCGTTTGAACCCGCGCCTTGGGTTCAAACGCCACCCGTTCCGTGGTGTGTAAGGGTGTTATTACGATTTCGTTGGTCATTTACTTATGTCTCCGTCACGAGTACTTCAAAAGTTAAGATTTTTGTTACTGTTGCAGGTTGTGGCGACGATGATCGTAGCTCTAGGACCCTTGGCAACGGGACTGGGTAAAGGCTACTCCTCCCCCGCCCTCGCCTCTATGCAGATTCCTCCCCCCATCAACAGCAGTCACTCTCACCACTTCAACATCACGCCAGAACAGGGATCCTGGATTGCATCTTTGTCGCTCCTGGGAGCCTTCTTCGGCGGCATCCCTGGTGGGCTGGCTATGAGACTGGGAAGAAAGAGCGTACTGGCAGTAGTATCGCTGCCTTTTGCCCTATCATGGCTGCTGACAGTGTTTGCCTCAAGCGTGTATATGGTATACGCCTCCTCCTTCCTGTGTGGTGTATGGTCGGCGGTAGTGTCTCTCGTCACACCAGTTTACATCAGCGAGATCGCCCACCCTGAGATACGCGGCTGCCTCTGCTCAGTAGCTAAGCTCACAGCCAATATAGGCATGCTACTCTCTTTCGTACTGGGAGTGTATCTCGAATGGCGTCAGCTTGCTTTGGTGGCCTCCATAGCGCCAGCACTTCTCTTCCTAGCGCTCATGCTCATTCCTGAGACACCAAGTTATTTGCTGTATCGTGGACGTGAAGACGACGCTGCTACCTCCCTCTCATGGCTGCGTGGAGGACTGGATATCACGCAAGAGCTCGACACCATGAGAGCCAATATAGACGCGATGCGGGAAACAACGGAAGTTACTTGCTACCGGGAGTGGCGTCGAGACCTGATTAAACCCGTGTTGATTACCTGTGGTCTAATGGTTTTCCAGAAATTCAGTGGAGCGAACGCCTTTAACTTCTATGCTGTTCCAATCTTGACTGAAGCCTTCGCGGGAATCAACCCTTACAGCGCTGCAGTGGTGGTGGGTCTTCTACAAATTCTTGCTGGAATGGTGTCCTCAGTTCTTATTGACACGGTGGGTAGGCTACCATTGCTAATTGTATCAAATCTTCTGATGTCGACAGCACTAGCAGGCTTTGGTACATTCTTATACGTCACGGGCAGCATTGGCGGTGGAGCAGGGCCAGGTTTAGATTGGATTCCTCTTACTTGTGCCTTGATATTCCAAGTAGCATTTGCGCTGGGAATATCACCTATCGCGTGGATCTACATCGGCGAATTGTTCCCGTTGAAGCATCGCGGACTAGGAGCCATCGCCAATTCCGTCAGCTACGCCTGTTCCTTCGCGAGTGTGAAGACCTTTGTGGACTTCCAGTTACTGTTGGGGCTGTACGGTGCCTTTTGGCTCTATGCTGGGATCTCGCTCATAGGCCTAGTCTTCACCGTGGCTCTGGTCCCGGAGACGAAAGGCCGTGGCCTACAGGAGATGCAGGAGATATGTGCCCCAAGGGAGTACACACCAATGTACAATGAGCAGGGAACGCAGAATAAGTTGATATGATAAACTGTTGTCTCGTGTTGTATACAGTGGTCTGTGGAAGATCAGTGAATATACACCAGAATGTGTGTATCTTTTAATGTATGTGCACCGAGAGGTGCGTATATCTCAGTGTAGATACACCGAGAGGATTATATCTCAGTATATATATACACAAACGGTTTACTTTAATCCCTCTTTTAGGGATTAAAATACTCTAGATAGTGTACAGTCCAAATGCAGCATTAATGACCCCCTCGTGAAGTCTACATACTTTACACCTAACAAAAAAAAATTGTCTGCGGAACTGATATCGCAGCAGAGGGAAGCCAGGACAGAGGGCGGGACTCAGTATGCAGCAAGGATGCTGGACTGTGTCTGGTTTATCTCGTGTGTGTCTGGTTGAGGAACAGCAGTGTGCATCTCATTGTCTCACCACATCATGGGTGAATGTTGATGCAGAGGCTGATTCCTGGAATACGAAAAGGTGAACTTTTGTTTCGTAAAAAGGGTGGGCAACCCAGCTTTGGTATGTCAGTAGCTATGTAACCACGGGTATATGACACAGGTACACCAGAGACTGTTTAAGTACTGATACCCAACACCAGTACAAGCAACAGTTGTTTTAGCAGCGATACCCAGCACCGGTACAACCAGTAGTTGCCTTAGCACCAATACTCAACAACAGCACAACCAGAAGTTGCCATAGCACTCCTACCCACCACCGGTACAACCAACAGTTGCCTTAGCGCCCACACCCAACACCGGTACAACCAACAGTTGCCTTAGCACCCACACCCAACACCGGTACAACCAACAGTTGCCTTAGCGCCCACACCCAACACCGGTACAACCAACAGTTGCCTTAGCACCCACACCCAACACCGGTACAACCAACAGTTGCCTTAGCACCCACACCCAACACCGGTACAACCAACAGTTGCCTTAGCACCCACACCCAACACCGGTACAACCAACAGTTGCCTTAGCACCCACACCCAACACCGGTACAACCAACAGTTGCCTTAGCACCCACACCCAACACCGGTACAACCAACAGTTGCCTTAGCACCCACACCCAACACCGGTACAACCAACAGTTGCTTTAGCACCCACACCCAACACCGGTACAACCAACAGTTGCCTTAGCACCCACACCCAACAACGGTACAACCAACAGTTGCTTTAGCACCCACACCCAACACCGGTACAACCAACAGTTGCCTTAGCACCCACACCCAACAACGGTACAACCAACAGTTGCTTTAGCACCCACACCCAACACCGGTACAATTAACAGTTGCCTAATTAACGAGCCCCAGCACCAGTCACCACTGGTAGCGTAATCACTGAGCTGGACATAAAATGAAAACTCGCGTCAGGAGGCTTGTTATTTCATGACGAGAAAAAAGACATCTCTACCGAAGTTGATCTTGTACCCAGATACCCTTGAAACGACTATATTTTCTTAAATAAGAATAATAATAGCCACAATAACGTGGCTGGAACAATTAACAGCTAACACACACTTTGAAGAGGAAATGTTACACGTTACGGAGTGAAACATCAAAGCTCTTCGAAACGTGCGTTAGTTGTGGACTATTTTCTTATATTCGTGGCCTTCGCGTTTTGATTTTGAGAGTAAGAATATTTTGTGTAAGAAAGGTTGAATACATTGTAAATAATGTACATAGTCATCAAGTCTAAGATGTAATTTATTAGCCAGCACGGCTAGGATGTATATACGTAGATAGGCTTTCATTTTCTATGTCTCAAAGTAATTTGTAACACTTATTCTGATAATAAAAGAAAACATGAAGTTAATAGTGTTTGATTCTTTCCTGAACTCTGTAGAGTGTTTGATTCTTACCATATATCTGTTGTATCGAAAATGGTATAAAATACCGACAGTTGATGAGTAAGACACATGTGCAACACTTGCGTATCTTTATTGTTGAAACGTTTCGCCTGCACAATAGGTTTCTTCAATCAATTACAGAGGCAGTAGGTGTACTAGTGAAATGAAGATGTAATCAGTCCACCAAATTTGGAGAAACAGTATGAGAGGTGGTCAGTCCCTCAGCCTGAAGAATTCTGGAACGATATGCAGCTGAAGAATGAGAATGGAGTCTTAAATACTGTCAAAGACATCTCGAAGACGTTGCAAGGGACGGGATTTACTATTAGAAGCAAGAAGGCAAAAATTGAGGACCACAGCAGAAAGCTAGGTCCCTCTGGAATTCAAACCGTCTCACTCGTAACTCATAACTACTACTAGAAATAATAGTAGTAGTAGCAGTAACAGTACAAAAGAACGAAGGAGCACTGCAGGATTATTATTATTATAATCAAGGGGGAAGCGCTAAACCCGGAGGATTATACAGCACCTGGGGGGGGATGTGGAAGGCATTCAGGCTTAATTCGGGGAACTGGAGCACAGATCCAATTCCCTAAATCAAGAGCCCCTCACCAACATCAAGGAACCTTCCTTGAGGGGAGCACTGCAGGAGAGCTACTGACCCACCCAGGCAGGACTAATGATAGAGTAATGAGAGTTTAATTACATTTCAAGGTAGTGGAGACTGACGTATCTCAACACTCTGACACTTGTCACCATGGTGGTGGCAGAGAACAACTGCAATGAGCCTACTGGTCCAAGCTACGAAACAAAACGAAGCAAGAAAGAGAAAAGTCAGATGACAGGGAAGGCAAAGAAAATGCAGGAGACTTGTCCAGAAGAAAGGAGAGGAGGAGGAGGAGGAGGCAAAGATCAGGTCAAGTCACGTTTGTTCTGAAGATTAGACCATTTGGCAATGTACTGAGAAAGGCAGGCAGCTAGAGAAGCAAAGCCAGGAATAAGATTCACATTCATGTCCACCGCTCTGTAGCAAACTATCATCTTTCCGTTCACCGTGAGCCTATGCACATTGGGATGTGCATTCACTACTTTTCTTACCAAGCTCCTTCTCCCAAGAAAATAATTTTGTTTCTCTCTTTCTCTGTGTCCTCCGCGTCTGTAATTCTCACTTTCTCGACTCTGAAATCTCCGCTCTTCGTAGCTCTTTCTCTCGCCTTGGCTATCCACAGGATAGATATAAACTAGCCACTACCATCCATAGGATGAATATTGGTTGCACAATAAACTAGCCCCTACGGTCTACAGGATGGGTATAGGGTGCACAATAAAGTAGCTACTACCGTCTACAGGATGGGTATGGGATGCACAGTACACTAGCCATTAGAAAAAACTAGTTGATTCGGCGGCAAAATCAAAATCATACAGCTACATTCTAGCATATCAAAAGCAATAATCATCGTTTTGACAGAGAAATAACAGAAATAATCTATTACATAAACTCAAGTTACAAATGGAAAATTGTAGAGTTAGCCAAGATTGGAGCTATCTTAAGTTTTAAGCTGTCATAGTGTAGAAGTGGCCTCGTTACGAGGATGGCAGCGGGTGTAGCTCTAAATATTATAAACACAGAAACAAATGAATCTCCTGGTCGTAATTCAAGTCACTAGCCAAGGAACGAACCAAGCTATGGCAAACACAAAGGTAGCTTTTTTGAGTATTGAGTACCTGTATGTTCCCACCACCAATATTTACAATATGTACAGAGCGCAATAGGGCAGAAGAGTGGGCAGATACCACACAAATGAGAATTATAATAAGTGAGGGAGCACAGTGAGTTCACTCACTGCTATTGTCTAATAACTCAAACAAAAGAGATCAATAAGCGTACTCAGCCGCAGCAAATGAGTGTGTCTCCAGACCAGGGAATTAGGTATTACGCCAGTTTTTCTGGAGTCAACCTCTTCACCCAGTTCACGGATCTTAAGCCCCAGAGATCTTGATGTTTTACCTACATATTTCCTCTCCATCCCTTATATGGAGGGGAGGGTTCCTACAACTACACCGTAACTGCCAACTTGTCCGATTAGATGAAACTCAAGAAGTGGTTGTATTATTAACCTCGAATAAAATGTTATATACTCGGAGTACGTCATGCTTGAGAAGGCTGACACAACTAGTTCAGCTGATCGTGTGACTTATCTTTAATGTCACAAAACTGATCCTGGTTTAATAGCGAGTTAAACTCGGTAACTGCTGCTGTCGTGGTCCACCATGGTGACACTCAGACCACTGAGTCTAGCAGAAGTAAGCTAGTGGTCACTGCTGTCGTGGTCCACCATAGTGACACTCAGACCACTGAGTCTAGCAGAAGTAAGCTAGTGGTCACTGCTGTCGTGGTCCACCATGGTGACACTCAGACCAGAGTCTAGCAGAAGTAAGCTAGTGGTCACTGCTGTCGTGGTCCATCATGGTGACACTCAGACCACTGAGTCTAGCAGAAGTAAGCTAGTGGTCACTGCTGTCGTGGTCCACCATAGTGACACTCAGACCACTGAGTCTAGCAGAAGTAAGCTAGTGGTCACTGCTGTCGTGGTCCACCATAGTGAACTACGACACTATATGCTTTATTGCCCACTTATTGAGTAATATAGAGACAGTATAATAACATTTGTGATACTATATCAAGATATCTTATTAATTTGTGATACTATATCAAGATATCTTATTAATGAAAATAAGATACCAAGCATATTAAGTAAATTTCCTAAATTGGCTAGCGACAGATAAGTCAACCGTAGATATAAATCTAAATGAATTCCTGTAAACCATTTTGGGGCCTAGTTCCTAGGCCTTTTGTATATCCATATGCTCTTGCACTACCCTCCACAGGATGGATATGGTGTGCACAATAACCTAGCCACTTCAGTGGCAAAATCTAAATCTAATCCACACTCTCACACACAAGGCCAAACCATACCACGGGCGGGGTTAGAACCCGCGATCAGAGAGTCTCAAAACTCCAGACTGAAGGACAGGAGGCGCCATACCATAGCTATATCTAATTTTCATTTAACTAGACCCTGAAGGCTATAAGAAACAATATATCACAATATGGTAGCACTGCAAAAAAAAAAAGTCACAATATTGATGCATCCTGAATTTATTTTCATTGACGTGGAAGAGCCAAAGTCTTAGGAATAATAAAGAATAAAAAGGCATAATACCGCGACTTTAACAAAAACACAAATAACCCTCACATAGGAGACTTGTTAATGGTCCAAGACGGACCGAAACATCGTCATAAGTTTCATTCTCCTATGAACTCCCTTGCAAGGGAGTTCAGTCAGACCTAATCCCAGAATGGACATATATACATTGTCGAGACATGAACAATATACAGTGTGATCAGCTCTTAGCTGCACTGTATAACTGTCAACCTGCACTCACACAAAATACCTAAAATTCGCCACTTAGAGGCGGCTACTCGTCCAGTTCTAATACATCCTGAATGATACAGGGTACCATACCATAGCTGCAATGAGTCACATTACGGGAACGTGTTGAGTGATGCAACATAATAACTCACTGAATGATACTAGCACACAATAACATAGCTATAACTAATCCCAACCTACACTCACCCTGAAGAACAAAAGGCACAATACTCTAAGTAACAAACCGCGTCATGGCTACCAAAATAAAATACCAAGGAACGTTGGTCCCGTCCTGCCTGGACATAAAACATCTGCTAATGAGCAGGAAAAATATGTGAACCAGACTCGTGAGGTCAAGGCAGCGGTGGATAACATGGCTTACCTCACGTTCAATCAAGTGTGTTCTTAAGATTATTAAACAATTGACTAGACAATCCTGCCGGCCAGAAACAAACAGAAGCACTCTGGAAACTAGTCACAGGCAACCAGCCAGAGAAACAAAGCTGGGACTGACTCACCACACAGACATTAATTCGTGATTCTGAAGCATCAAGACCGCTGGTGAAGGCAAACTTACATGCAGTCAGTCCCTTAGTACTCCATGAACATGTATATTAACTGTGTGTACACCTGTGCGTGTACACACATGTGGTAATAACGTATACTATCTGAACATGCCTAAGAGCAAGTTATCTATTATGAAATTTGCAGAATCAAATTTACACACAGTCCTTTCACAGTTTCAGGAGCAGGTATGATAGGGGACCAAGAGACCAGGAACCAGTATAAGTCGGTAAATTTGGAAGTTAAGAAGTGGGTCCAGGACGTGCTTCCTTAAGGCACCTGCTGTCCATGTTCACCTATTAGTAAAATAGGTACCTGGGTGTTAGTCGACTGGTGTGGGTCGCATCCTGGGACAAAACTGAACTAACTTAACGGAAATGCTCTGCATAACAAGGAGTTTTCTTTGTAGATGAATGGTTCAGAGAACCGACATGTTGAAAAATTAGACACATGTGCAACTCTTGGGTATCTTTATTGAGGAAACGTTTCGCCACACAGTGGCTTCATCAGTCCATACATAGGAGAAACTTGAAGAACAGGAGGAGAATGAGGTAATCAGTCCCTCAACCTTGAGTCGATGTGTTCAGTCCATCAATCTTGATGGACTGAACACATCGACTCAAGGTTGAGGGACTGATTACCTCATTCTCCTCCTGTTCTTCAAGTTTCTCCTATGTATGGACTGATGAAGCCACTGTGTGGCGAAACGTTTCCTCAATAAAGATACCCAAGAGTTGCACATGTGTCTAATTTATCAAGGAGTTTTCTACATAATAGTATGTCACTGATGTCAACTAGGACTGTATACCTTGAACATGTCAAAATAAAGATTATTATTATTTTTATTATTAGATCTTAGGCTTGGCTGGTTAGAATATTGTTAATAAAGATATGTATCTGAGGAACTAAGTGTGGAAGAGAAGAAAGTGACAGAAGTGACGAGGGTTGGAACTCAATGTAACCCAGAACTGAAGCTAGCAGGCCAGCGCGCCATGGGTTCCAATTCCACCCATTGTTTGCAATCGTTTTATTATCATTTCATGTCAGGAGACAATAAATCAAAACTCGTACCTATGAGGTTATAAGTACGTATGTTATTTATGTCTAGACATACGAATTATGTTAAGTTTTAATGTGTTTATTCGTGTAAGAATTATTACAATAATAGCATACAATACCGACAAGATGAGGAATTAGACACATGTGCAATACCTGGGTGACTTTATTTGTAGACGTTTCTAGAACCAGCGGCTTTATCAATTCGAAACAGAGATGATGTATGGGGTTATAAAAGTTGTTCTCTGGGTAGCATTGAAAATTTGTTGGGTAGATATTTTTGTGAGTGAGTTTGGGTTTGAGAAGAACTTACCTAGCATGGACCAGTAGGCCTGCTGCAGTGTTCCTCCATTCTCATGTTTTTAACAGATGATGAGGTAGTCAGTCCTTGTTGAACTATTCTCAGAAGATACCCAGACGGTGCATATGTCTAATTCTTTTTCTTCTTTGTACGTTGAAATTCATTCTTATGTTAAGAACATACGAAAGGAGAAACACTGCAGCAGGCCCACCGGCCCATACTTGGCAGGTCCCTGTCAAACCCAAACCCACTAAAAAAAAAATATTCGCCCAACCCATCATCAATGTTACCCAAACAATAAGCTTTGATAACCCTAATAACTCATGCGCAAGTCCCAAAATAATTTAGAAAACTATAATAGGGTGGCATCCTGGGCATGAAGTGTAACCGCAGGATACGCTGGGCTTTGAAATAAGCTGAGGTGGGATAACAACTCTTAGTCTATGTCAACTTTGTCGATTTTTTATGGAGGTCGGAGAACAAAGAAGACCGGAGACGGAGTATAAACCGAGGGGACCGAGACTGCTAACTTGCAGGTGAAGCTGGTAAGCAGGCGAAGCACGTGAAACAGGTACAGCAAGTGAAACAGGTGAAGCAGGTGAAACAGACGAAGCAGGTGAAGCAGGTACGACATAGTCATAAAGGAACGAAACTAGTGAAACCGGTAGTACGCAGTTAACGGGGCCAGGAGCTGAGAGACAATCCCTGGAGCTACAACTGAGTTCACATACACACACACACAATTGGAAGTAGAAGACTCAGATGAGTCACAGGGATATTTGGAAGTATTTATTCAGTCATAGAGTTGTCAGGAAGTGGAACAGTCTGGAGAGTTATGTAGTGGAGGCAGGATTCATACTTAACTTTAAGAAGAGGTATGCCAAAGCTTATGGAGCAGGGAGATAGCGAACCTAGTAGCGACCAGTGAAGACCCGGGGCCAGGAGCTATGAATCGACCCCTGCAACCACAATTAGGTGAATTAGGTGAGTACACACACACAAGCGCACTACTGCAGTACACAGCCACAACAAGACACTAGCAGCTCATCAAGCACTTGAAGAACTCCAGACGCCTGTAACAACAACACTCACACATGGAAGACACGAGGAATATAAAGATTGGCTGAGACAACTGCACCTCACATCACCGCAGAGATGAACCAGAGGAAACTTGACCACGATATATAAGATACTCACGGGATGGGGACGGGCTGACTCAGCTGTAGATGTTTTGGTGCAGGATCCTACTGATCAAGGTCCCAGGTCCGAAACGTTTTCAAGTATGTTCTAGCGTTTTCCTCATTTGACTTAACAGCACCTCACATTACTACAACTACGAGGAAGTAGAGGAGACCTAGTCACAACATACAAGATACTCATAAGGTAGAAAGCTGTTTACACAACTAAACATTGCTACATATATATGGAACTAGAGGAGCCATGTATTGTTGAAAATGGTATAAAATACTGACAAGTTGAAGATTAAGACACATGTGCAACAGTTGGGTATCTTTATTGTTGAAACGTTTCCCCTATACAGTAGACTTCTTCAGTCAAATACAAAGGGAGCAGTAGAAATGAAATAAAGATAAAGATGAGAGGAGCCATGTTTACAATATACAAAATACTCATGAGGTATGGAGATAAGCTAAGACAACCACATAGCACATCGCTAATCGATACAAAGATAAAGCAGGGGAGACATAACCAGGACATAAAATATACTCAGAGATATCAAGAGAGCAAGCAGACTCACCAGCATTGATACTCAGACAGACTCACCACTGACTAGGTCATCTTGTGTATTAGACACAAGAAGAAGAAGAAAGGTTAAAAAGTATAAAAAAAATAAAAATAAGAAAAAGGAAGAGAAGAAATAAGAAAAAATGAAGAGAAAAAATAAGGAGACCACTCGAGGCAATAACCCAGAAAGGTGAATAATAAGCCAGAATAACTCAAGAAAGCCAATTTACGTATCTGTTCCTTAGGCCCTTCCTCAGGATGCGACCCGCAGTAATCCACTGCAAGGTGAGCGTGGGCAGCATACCCATGCCTCGGTCAGATGACCAAAAGCTCCAGGTTTGTCCTGTTTCCTGACAAAGCTTACCTGACCTAACCATACGTCTCTCTCATCCCAGGAAGCGACCCACAACAGTTAGCTAACATCCTAGAACCTATTTATTAGTAGGTGAATACGGTCAGCAGGTGTCAGGAAACACGCACATTCGTTTCTTCAATTATGGGAATCAAACCCGGATCACTTCTTTTGTGATCCGAATGTTCAGTCACAGGTCTAAGAGATGCAGCAATTATTGCCACTAATGTAGGAGTATGTGGGCAAGAAACAGCATGAGTATCATGGCACGTTATTGAGAAGACGTTTCGTCACCCAGGGACTATATCACGTCCCTGCTGGGCGAAACGTCTTCTCACTAAAATCCTATAAACCGCACACCGTCTTACTAACATACTTGTCAGTGTGTACACCACAACTCCACAACCACTGTAACTTGAAACTTCCTTTGCTCTCATAACTCTGGGGCCCAGTCCCTGAACCCATTACGTGCCTCTGTAATATTTTGACTACCACCCACACCATGGGTATGGGGTGCATAATGAAGTTATAACACTAACACTACCAGATAACAACTAGCCTCTCCGCAGACAGTACTACCCCTACGACCTCTAAAATAATGTCAGGGTTTCGTGGTCGTAATGTTGTTTGATGTGAGAGGCAACACGAGCTGGTGGTGTGTACAAAAAGGTGTCGGTGTGGTAACCCTAGTGTGATAACTCCTGGCAGAACCTGCCTCTCTGCCAGCTCTGGGACTATACTGATAGAGAAGGACCTGCCTCTCTGCCAGCCCTGGGTCTATTTTGGCAAGGATCTGCTTTTCTAACAGCCCTGGGACTATACTGATGGAGGGCATTCTTGCCTGCCATCCCTGGGACTATTATATTGATGGGGGACATTCTTTTCCTGCCAGCCCTATGACTATAATCTTAATAAAAGTCATTCTTCTCTGCAGTCGTCCTCCAAATATACCGTTTTACTAGTGAGCAACGAGGCTAATAATGTATCACTGCTAATGAGAGCCGAACACATGACACACCAGCGCCTCGACATCTATCAAAAACTTAGTGAAAAATAAGAACGAACACAGACACAATACCACCAACAAGGCTGGCGTATGATGAAGAATTTGACACATGTGCCACATAAGGGTATCTATATATGTAGACTTTTTGTCGTCCAGTCGCTTTATCAATACAGTCCAAGGACATAATGTAAAGAACATAGAACTATTTACAAAAAATGAGGTAATCAGTCCCTCAGCTTTGGACTTGGTGAAGAGCACCGTAGATGTTGCACACGTGTCTAATTCTTCCTTTTGTCGGTATTATGTACCATTCATGTACATAAATGGTTTAGCGAACCGACAAGTTGATAAGTTAGACACATGTGCAACACTTGGGTATATTTATTGAGGAAACGTTTTGTCACGCAGTGGCTTCATCAGTCCTAAACGAAGAAGATTGGTGAAGATCAATAGAAGTTTATAATCAGTCCATCAATCTTGAAAAGATTTTTCAAGACTGATGGACTGATTACATCGAATGCAGGGTGAGGGACTGATTACCACAAACTTCTTCCGATCTTCAGCATTCTTCTTTATTTAGGACTGATGAAACCACTGTGTGGCAAAACGTTTCATCACTAAAGATACCCAAGTACTGCACACGTGTCAAATTTATCATACACCATTCATGTACAAGGCTGGAGTATACAACAAACCCTGCGGAGGATGAGACAAAAAGTACGTAAGTGAAACATCAAGAATACTTGAACTCTGACTTCAAAAACACCAAAACATCTGAAGACGGGACGATCAAAATAAAGTTTGCGTACAACAGAGTAGCAGAGGTAACATCATAAAGTTCAATAAAGCTAAAGTGAAGACCAATAGCGCAATTGCAGGTGCCTGGAAACAGGAAGACCATTAGCTCAATTGCAGGTGCCTGGAAACAGGAAGACCATTAGCTCAATTGCAGGTGCCTGGAAACAGGAAGACCATTAGCTCAATTGCAGGTGCCTGGAAACAGGAAGACCATTAGCTCAATTGCAGGTGCCTGGAAACAGGAAGACCATTAGCTCAATTGCAGGTGCCTGGAAACAGGAAGACCATTAGCTCAATTGCAGGTGCCTGGAAACAGGAAGACCATTAGCTCAATTGCAGGTGCCTGGAAACAGGAAGACCATTAGCTCAATTGCAGGTGCCTGGAAACAGGAAGACCATTAGCTCAATTGCAGGTGCCTGGAAACAGGAAGACCATTAGCTCAATTGCAGGTGCCTGGAAACAGGAAGACCATTAGCTCAATTGCAGGTGCCTGGAAACAGGAAGACCATTAGCTCAATTGCAGGTGCCTGGAAACAGGAAGACCATTAGCTCAATTGCAGGTGCCTGGAAACAGGAAGACCATTAGCTCAATTGCAGGTGCCTGGAAACAGGAAGACCATTAGCTCAATTGCAGGTGCCTGGAAACAGGAAGACCATTAGCTCAATTGCAGGTGCCTGGAAACAGGAAGACCATTAGCTCAATTGCAGGTGCCTGGAAACAGGAAGACCATTAGCTCAATTGCAGGTGCCTGGAAACAGGAAGACCATTAGCGCAATTGCAGGTGCCTGGAAACAGGAAGACCATTAGCTCAATTGCAGGTGCCTGGAAACAGGAAGACCATTAGCTCAATTGCAGGTGCCTGGAAACAGGAAGACCATTAGCGCAATTGCAGGTGCCTGGAAACAGGAAGACCATTAGCTCAATTGCAGGTGCCTGGAAACAGGAAGACCATTAGCGCAATTGCAGGTGCCTGGAAACAGGAAGACCATTAGCTCAATTGCAGGTGCCTGGAAACAGGAAGACCATTAGCGCAATTGCAGGTGCCTGGAAACAGGAAGACCATTAGCTCAATTGCAGGTGCCTGGAAACAGGAAGACCATTAGCTCAATTGCAGGTGCCTGGAAATAGGAAGACCATTAGCTCAATTGCAGGTGCCTGGAAACAGGAAGACCATTAGCGCAATTGCAGGTGCCTGGAAACAGGAAGACCATTAGCGCAATTGCAGGTGCCTGGAAACAGGAAGACTATTAGCTCAATTGCAGGTGCCTGGAAACAGGAAGACCATTAGCTCAATTGCAGGTGCCTGGAAATAGGAAGACCATTAGCTCAATTGCAGGTGCCTGGAAACAGGAAGACCATTAGCTCAATTGCAGGTGCCTGGAAATAGGAAGACCATTAGCTCAATTGCAGGTGCCTGGAAACAGGAAGACCATTAGCGCAATTGCAGGTGCCTGGGAACAGGAAGACCATTAGCACAATTGCAGGTGCCTGGAAACAGGAAGACCATTAGCTCAATTGCAGGTACCTGGAAACAGGAAGACCATTAGCTCAATTGCAGGTGCCTGGAAATAGGAAGACCATTAGCTCAATTGCAGGTGCCTGGAAACAGGAAGACCATTAGCTCAATTGCAGGTGCCTGGAAACAGGAAGACCATTAGCTCAATTGCAGGTGCCTGGAAACAGGAAGACCATTAGCTCAATTGCAGGTGCCTGGAAACAGGCAACAACCAGCACTATTCTTGAAAAATCAGGAAGTTTTCTAATATCCAGACCCTTGGCCAAACATTGCTACACAACATTATCACCTCCACTGGATGACACCACTGCAACGAGGAACACTGTAGGAGGTCTACACACCTACTCATATTTACATTTCTTCATTCTGCGACCTGCTGACAAGTTCTTTTCAAACTCTATCCATCTCAATATAGCTGTATTTCTATTGCCGCTATTAATACTACTACTATTACTACCACTATTACTATTATTACTACTACCCCATCAGAGCTTGCTGACCCCCGCAACTATATATACTCGTGTCTTAGTTGTCTCTGTATTATGACTGAAGCTGCTTGTTGCGAAACGTTTCCTTAATGTCTTGATCAGTGCATACGTCTCTTTCACCTACAGCTTTTCGCTATTAACCATGAGTTTATCGCACATGCTTATCAACGCGAGTTCGCGAGGAGTGACATCCAACATGACCAACAAGTGTAAATTATCTGACTAAACTCACGTGACTGTAAACTCTATTATAGCCATCAGCAAGCACGCCTCTTTCATAAAGCCCTTTCTAAAATTTGATCTTATTCGTTTAAAGATTTTTTTTATTTATGTTAATGCAAAAATTAATAATTTTGTACCAAAAGAACTTTAGAAAACTTACCTAACCTTATTATAACAAGAGCAATTTAATTTAGCCTATTCCATTTAAATATATTTTAAATAAGTTTACAATAATTTAATAATAAACAAACACAATGAAATATATTTTTTTTTCGTTAGATTCAGAATGATTTTCGCAAAATTATTGCATACAGAAATTTTCGCTTACTTTATTCGGCAAGAATAGCGTTGCTATTTAAGCCAAAATCGCAAGTTTTATTTACTCGGCACGACATATATGAGAAACTCATAAACAGTAAATCATTTACCTGCCCTTACTATCAATACTATTCTCAAACACGAAATGTTGGTCTCTAATGCAAGAAGCGGCAAACCCGTGTGGGTCATTCACCACCAGAAGTTGTGAAAGCTCGAACCTCGATCCGCCAAACCGATGTAGATCGGTAAAATGGTGTGTGATACCGTCCTGGAGTGACCAAGGTCCCATGACCGAAACATTTCTATGTCTCTGTAGACCATCCAGAGGTAAGAGTGATAGAGACTCGATCCTCCGTATGATAATGAAAGCACTTAATACTACTACTATTACTACCACTAGTACATTCCAACATGGAGGCTGAACTTTAAAATGACACTATGTCATTAACATATTAATATTATATATATATATATATATAAAACGTTAAACTTATGTTGGTTATACAGTGAATTACGTCACTATAGAAACATCGATACCATGCCTAACCCTTCTAGGGTAGGGTAGGTGCCTGAGCCCGAGCCTTTAGCTCATAAGACTGTCATTCCCATTTGCCCCCTTGTGGCGGGGATGGCAGACCAGAGAGGCCTAGCTTGTAGCTAGGCCTGGGGACAGTTGGTCCCAAAGATGAGGAGGTGCTTGTGCCTCCTCCCATGGGAGACTTAGGTCTCAGACACTCCCTAAAGAGGGAGCCAAGGCCGGGCCACCACTTGGAAAAGGCCCGGGCCGGGAGAATACCGGCTAATCTTTAACTAACTAACTAACTAACTATAGAAACGCTCAGCGCACTTGCCAGAAATTCTTCTATAATTAAGTTAACTTGAACCCTACAAGCAATGCTTCAGTGTTAACTTGAACCCTATAAGCAACGCTTCAGTGTTAAGTTGAACCCTATAAGCAACGCTTCAGTGTTAAGTTGAACCCTACAAGCAACGCTTCAGTGTTAAGTTGAACCCTACAAGCAACGCTTCAGTGTTAAGTTGAACCCTATAAGCAACGATACAGTGTTAAGTTGAACCCTGAACATTAAAATGGTATAAAATACCGACAGATTGTTAGGTAAGACACATAAGAACATAAGAACATAAGAACGAAGGAACACTGCAGAAGGCCTACTGGCCCATGCGAGGCAGGTCCAAGTCTCCTACCGGCTTAAGCCAATGCACCCAACCTAGTCAGGTCAGATCACATTGACTTAAGGGAGGAACACGGCAACCGACCTGTTAGCACAAGCTATCAGGTCTAACTCACACCCACCCACATCTACTCATGTATTTATCCAACCTATTTTTAAAGCTACACAACGTTCTGGCCTCTATAACGGTACTTGGGAGTTTGTTCCACTCATCCACAACTCTATTACCAAACCAGTACTTTCCTATATCCTTCCTGAATCTGAATTTTTCCAACTTAAAACCATTGCTGCGAGTCCTGTCTAGGCTAGATATTTTCAGCACACTATTTACATCCACTTTATTTATTCCTGTCTTCCACTTATACACCTCAATCATATCCCCCCTAATTCTACGTCTTTCTAGAGAGTGCAGTTTCAGGGCCCTTAGTCTATCCTCATAGGGAAGGTTTCTGATACATGGGATCATCTTTGTCATCCTCCTTTGTACATTTTCCAGAGAATTTATATCCATTCTGTAATACGGTGACCAAAACTGTGCAGCATAATCTAAATGAGGCCTAACCAAGGATGTATAGAGTTGAAGAACAACCTGAGGACTCCTATTATTTATGCTTCTTGATATGAAGCCAAGGATTCTATTAGCTTTATTGCGAACACTTATGCACTGTTGTCTTGGTTTCAGATTACTGCTAACCAGAACTCCTAAATCTTTTTCGCAATCCGTAATATTAAGATCTACATTATTTAGTTTATATGTGGCATGGTTATTGTCCTGTCCAACATTTAGAACTTTGCATTTGTCTATATTAAACTGCATCTGCCACTTCTCCGACCACTGCATCAGTCTATTCAAATCTTCCTGGAGTGCTCGAATGTCCTCGTCAGAATGAATTCGACGGCCTATTTTGGTGTCATCGGCAAACTTGCCGATGTCGCTCTTTATGCCCTCATCTATGTCGTTTATGTAGATTGTGAACAGCAGGGGGCCCAACACTGACCCCTGTGGAACACCGCTCGTGACGCTTCCCCACTCTGATTTCTCCCCATTTATGCAAACTCTCTGCTGCCTATTTGTCAACCATGCCTCTATCCAGGAAAAAATTTCTCCTCCTATTCCATGTGCTTTAATTTTCCTCAATAGTCTCTGATGTGGGACCCTGTCAAAAGCCTTACTGAAGTCCATATACACAATATCATATTCATTACCATGATCTACCTCCTCAAATACCTTAGTGAAAAAAGTTAATAAATTCGTAAGGCAGGAACGCCCCTTTGTAAAACCATGCTGAGATTCGTTGATTAATTTATGCTTTTCAAGGTGGCTACGAACTGCCTCGGCAATTATTGATTCCATAAATTTTCCCACTATGGAGGTTAGGCTTATTGGTCTATAGTTCGAAGCTAAGGACCTGTCACCTGTTTTGAAAATAGGTATCACATTTGCCATTTTCCACTTATCTGGCACCATGCCAGTTTGTAGTGATATGTTGAAAAGATTAGCCAAAGGTGTGCTAAGCTCCTCTTTACATTCCTTTAGAACCCTTGCATACAGTTCATCAGGGCCTGGGGATTTGTTAGGTTTTAATTTATCTATTTGCCTAAGGACCATGTCACTTGTGACCCTAATAGTGCACAGTTTATTATCGTCCTGTTCTACATAATTTATCATTACTGGAATATCACTGGTATCCTCCTGTGTAAAAACTGAGAGGAAGTATGTGTTAAAAATTCTACACATTTCCTTATCACTGTCAGTGAGCTGACCCGAGGAACTTTTGAGTGGGCCTATCTTGTCCCTGATCTTACTTCTGTATACCTGAAAGAATCCTTTTGGGTTAGTCTTCGATTCTCTTGCAACTTTAACCTCATAATCTCTTTTTGCTTTTCTAATTCCCTTTTTTATTTCTCTCATTAACTGAATATATCGATTTCTTAATTGCCCCTCTCCTCTTTTGATTTGCCTATATATGCCTCTCTTTTGACCAATCAGATATTTTAATCTATTGTTCATCCATTTAGGATCATTTTTGTTTGATCTGATTTCCCTATTTGGAACATAATTTGACTGAGCAGCTAGAACTATGCCCTGGAAAGCATCATATCGGCAACCATCACCACCTACCTGACCCTTAGTCAGGTCATTCCAGTTCAGCCCACCTAAGTAATTTTTCAGTCCTATGAAATCAGCCAAGCGAAAGTCAGGGACGGAGACTTGATTGCCATTATTAGGGGAATTCCATAATATGTTAAAACTGAGTGATTTGTGATCACTCTCCCCAAGCTCATCATTAACCTCAAGATTATTAATTAGTGTTTCCCTACTGGCAAGAACCAAGTCAAGGAGGTTATTTCCCCTAGTTGGCTCTGTCACAAACTGTTTTAAAAAACAATCCTGGATCGAATCAAGAAAGTCACCCGACTCTAAATTTCCTGTCAAATTGCTCCAGTCAATCTGTCTATAGTTGAAATCTCCCATTAGCACAACATTTTCGTATGTAGATGCCTTACGAATTTCGTCCCATAGAAGTTTACTGCACTCCCTATCAAGATTTGGGGCCCTGTAAATCACACCCAAAATTAGTTTTTCTCGGCCCTCGAGAAGCTGTAACCAAACAGATTCAGTGGCTGACGCTTCTAATTTAATATCTTGTCTAACACAACAATTTAAATTGTCTCTGACATACATCGCTACTCCACCACCTTTCCTGTTGACCCTGTCAGTGTGGAATAATTTATAGCCTTGTATGTGACATTCAGAGGGCATCTCTCTATCTTTCAGATTGAGCCAGGTCTCTGTTATAGCAATAATATCTATGTTTCCTGCACTTGCAATTAATCTTAGCTCATCTATCTTATTTCTAACACTCCTGCTATTAGTATAGTAAACCTTAAGGGAGCTAGTCCCTTGCTGCCCTCTGCTGTCCCCCTTTGTTTGCTGACCTGTTCTATTGTCTTTATTTATAACTTCATGCTGAATGCCTTTTATACATTTACTGTTTCCAACCCTAGTGTTGCAACCTGCTTGTTTCCCACACACACCCATACCTCTATCTTCCATCAGTTTAAAATCATAGGCATTTCACCAATGGCCTTCTCAATCGAGTCTGCAAGTGCTACCACCCCTGCCCCAGAGAGATGTACCCCATCCCTTGCATACATATCATGTTTGCCATAAAAGTTGTTCCAGTTGTCAATGAATGGGATTGCAAGTTCCTTGCAGTATCTGTCTAGCCAGCAATTTACACCAATTGCCCTAGACAACCATTCATTTCCTACTCCCCTTCTAGGCAAGATGCTACATATGATTGGGATCCCTCCCTTAGACTTAATGAAATCTATAGCTGACCTGTACTTATCTAGCAGCTCTTCTCTCCTACCCTTCCCAATATCATTTCCACCAGCACTGAGACAGATAATGGGCTTGTTCCCATTACCTGACATGATATTATCCAGCCTGTTGACAATGTCCCCAACACCAGCTCCAGGGAAGCACACTCTATCTCTCATCTTCTTATTCCTATTACAAAAAGCACGGTCAACATATCTTACCTGAGAGTCACCAACCACAAGAATGCGCTTACCTTCATTAGCAGGGGCAGTAGTACCCTTACCTTCACTGGCCACTGAAGTACATTCATCCTGGAGAACAGAGAAGCGATTTCCTACCTTCAGATCTTCACTCTTAACTTTCCTTACTCTGATGCGCCTCCCATTACTGTGAACAACTCGCCACTTGTAGCAGGTGCTGGGCTGCACCTCACTGCTGGTAGCCGTTGCTACCTCCCCACCTACAGCCTCCTCACAGTGAGAGACAGACTGCACCTCACTGCTAGAAGCCTCATTCCCCACATCTCCAACCACCTCACACTCTCTCCCAGGCCCATTGAGGTGGACCTTCAGCCTCCTAATCTCCTCCTGGAGAAGCAAGACCTCCTCCTTCAACTCTCCAACCTCAGTTTTTAAAACACTGCAGAAGCAAGCCATGCTTTGTAACCGTCCACGCTAATCCCCAAAGCAGCTCAGAGTTAAGACACATGTGCAACATCTGGATATCTTTATTGTAGACGTTTCGCCATCCAGTGGCTTTATCAATACAGATTATTGGACATAATAGGAAGACAGTAGAACTATATACAAAAGATGAGGTAATCAGTCCCTCGGCCTTGGAGTTAGTGTTCACAGCATCGTGGTGGAGGAGAATCTGGAGCAAAGGCAAGAAGACTGGCGGTTATATGGGCGTCAGTGGATAAGGACGGGCAGCAGACGAGGGCATAGTCACTGGTAGGCGGGATTCCCCAGTGGAAGTAGGTCCTTCACAAAGAGATGGGTTAGTTGCAGCAGCCGTGAAGAAGGTCTTGTAGATGTCCTCTGAACCAAGATTCCATAATGTTGCAGTGTCTGACAAGTTGTGCAAGAAAGGTATAAAATACCGACAATATGAAAGTTAAGACACATGTGCAACATCTGGATATCTTTATTGTAGACGTTTCGCCATCCAGTATATAGTTCTACTGTCTTCCTATTATGTCCTAGAATCTGTATTGATAAAGCCACTGGATGGCGAAACGTCTACAATAAAGATATCCAGATGTTGCACATGTCTTAACTTTCATATTTGTCGGTATTTTATACCTTTCTTGCATCACATATGCAACAGTTAGGTGGCCTATATCTCACCTCCTGGCGGTATATAGGCTCCATCCTGTCACTTCTACTCAATATTGTTTCAGACTATGGAACAATGCTCTTCTCCAGACTGAGGGACTGACCACCTCAAAACTTTAAGGGTGATGGACTGATTACATCGTCTTCAAGTATCTTCTGCTTCAATCAACATTTCTGTAATCGACTGAAGAAGCCTACTGTGTAGGCGAAACGTTTCGAAATAAAGATACCTAACTGTTGCATATGTGTCTTACCTAACAACCTGTAGGTATTTTATACCATTTTAATGTTCACTCTGTCAGACACTGCAACACAAGGGTATCTTGGTATAGACCTGCAATCAACTTGGACAACTTCTACTAGTGAGAATGGCTGGATCTGAGAGAGACCTGACCTCCCAACGACTTCATTCTTACCTCTACTAGTGGCCTACATCTCACCTCTTGGCGGTATATAGGCTCCATCCTGTCACTTCAACTCCATATTGTTTCAGACTATGGAACAATGCTCTTCTCCAGACTGAGGGACTGACCACCTCAAAACTTGAAGGGTGATGGACTGATTACATCGTCTTCAAGTATCTTCTGCTTCTATCAACTTTTCTGTACTCGACTGAAGAAGCCTACTGTGTAGGCGAAACGTTTCGAAATAAAGATACCTAACTGTTGCATATGTGTCTTACCTAACAAGTTGAACCCTACAAGCAACGCTTCAGTGTTAAGTTGAACCCTACAAATAACGCTACAGCGTTAAGTTGAACCCTATAAGCATCGCTTCCGTGTTAAGTTGAACCCTATAAGCAACGCTACAGTGTTAAGTTGAACCCTGCAAACAATGCTACATTGTTAAGTTGAACCCTACAAACAACGCTACATTGTTAAGTTGAACCCTACAAACAACGCTAAAGCGTTAAGTTGAACCCTATAAGCATCGCTTCCTTGTTAAGTTGAGCCCTACAAGCAACGCTTCAGTGTTAAGTTGAACCCTATAAGCAACGTTACAGTGTTAAGTTGAACCCTATAAGCAACGTTACAGCGTTAAGTTGAACCCTATAAGCAACGCTACAGTATTAAGTTGAACCCTGCAAACAATGCTACATTGTTAAGTTGAACCCTACAAACAACGCTACAGCGTTAAGTTGAACCTTATAAGCAACGCTTCAGTGTTAAGTTGAACCCTATAAGCAACGTTACAGCGTTAAGTTGAACCCTATAAGCAACGCTACAGTATTAAGTTGAACCCTGCAAACAATGCTACATTGTTAAGTTGAACCCTACAAACAACGTTACAGCGTTAAGTTGAACCTTATAAGCAACGCTTCAGTGTTAAGTTGAACCCTATAAGCAACGCTACAACACTGGTTTGATAACAGAGTTGTGGATGAGTGGAACAAACTCCCGAGTACCGTCATAGAAGCTAAGACGTTATGTAGTTTTAAAAACAGGTTGGATAAATACATGAGTGGGTGTGGGTGGGTGTGAGTTAGACCTGACTAGCTTGTGCTACTAGGTTGGATGCCGTGCTCCTCCCTCCCTAACCTAATCTAGCGTAATCTAACATAACGTAACCTAAACCACGTTAACCTAGCATAATCTAACCAAACAAAAATTAGTACCAGCAGCAGTAAAGGAAACATTAATAAAGTAAAGTCGGGAACCTCGTAAGGAAATGAAGATAATAAAACTACATTATGTTTCCTGGGAGTAGATGAGAGACGACAGCAATATCACTGCTGGCAGAGGTGTAATGTTGCACGATGTTGAGGTCGGAACATTAAGGCTCCCACGTCATCATGCACATGAGACAACAGGAAGTTAAAACACTGAGGCCTTGGAACAAAAGCGACGCTCGTTTTTGAAACACAAGCGGAAGAAGTCATCAAGTGACCTCAACACTCCATTAGCTTCCTCCTTCTCTCAAGGCTACTAAACACCGGCTTGTCAAGTGTATTACATACGTAATTTAACATTTCGTTTCACTGTGTTTCGTGCTTCATGTATGTCTCTCTGTTTGTAATTCTCTGTCTCTGTCTCTCTCTTTTTCTTTCTCTCTTACTATCTCTAGACACACGTATTCACACATTCATAAAAACACACATTGGCACACACACACACACATATATAGGGTGACAGGGTGACACCAGTAAGACAAGAAAGAGAGGGGTGGGTTGATTGCATTTTCTTGGACTGTAAGAAGGCGTCTGACACAGTTCCACACAAGAGATTAGTGCAAAAGCTGGAGGACCAGGCAGGGATAACAGGGAAGGCACTGCAATGGATCAGGGAATACCTCTCAGGAAGACAACAACGGGTCATGGTACGTGGCGAGGCGTCAGAGTGAGCGCCTGTGATGAGCGAGGTTCCACAGGTCAGTCCTAGGACCGGTGCTGTTTTTGGTAATTGTGAACATGACGGAGGGAATAAACTCCGAAGTGTGGCTGTTTGCAGATGATGTGAAGTTGATGAGAAGAATTCAATCGGATGGAGACCAGGCAGAACTACACACAGGGATCTGGAAAGGCTGCAGGCCTGGTCCAGCATCTGGCTCCTAGAGTTCAACCCTACCAAGTGCAAAGTCATGAAGATTGGGGAAGGATAAAGAAGACCGCAGACGGAGTACAGTCTAGGGGACCAGAGACTACAAACCTCACTCAAGGAAACGGATCTTGGGGTGAGTATAACACCGGGCACATCTCCTGAGGCGCACATCAGCCAAATAACTGCGGCAGTAAGCTTACGGGCGCCTAGCAAACTTAAGATCAGCATTCCGACATTTTAATAAGAATTTATTCAGGACCCTGTACACTGTGTACGTTAGGCCCATATTGGAATATGCAGCACCAGTTTGGAACCCACACCTAGCCAAGCACGTAAGGAAACTAGAGAAAGTGCAAAGGTTTGCAACTAGACTGGTCCTGGAGCTAAGGGGGTATGTCCTACGAGGAGAGGTTGAGAGAAATCGACCTGACGACACTGGAGGACAGGAGAGATAGGGGGGATATGATAACGACATACAAAATACTGAGAGGAATCGACAAGGTGGACAGAGACAGGATGTTCCAGAGATGGGACACAGCAACTAGAGGTCACAGTTGGAAGTTGAAGGTTCAGATGAACCACAGGGATGTTAGGAAGAATTTCTTCAGTCACAGAGTTGTTGGGAAGTGGAACAGTCTGGGAAGTGATATAGTGGACGCAGGATCCATACATAGCTTTAAGAAGAAGTATGATAAAGCTCATGGAGCGGGAAGAGTGACCTAGTAGCGGCCAGCGAAGAGGCGGGGTCCAGAAGCTGTGACTCGGCCCCTGCAACCACAACAGGGTGAGTACAACTAGGTGAGTACACATCACACACACACACACACACACACACACACACACACACACACACACACACACACACACACACACACACACACACACACACACACACACACACACAGAAGCTAAAGCTACAAGTACAAGAGCATGGGAAAAGAACATGGCAAAGAACAGAGAACCTAGAAGTGAACGGAAGAACCAGAAAGGAAGGTGCACGGGTGAGACGACAAGCTGAGGGACAGTTTAATAAGAATGACATATCATCGAAAGCAAAGTCGGAGTTACATATGAAGGAAGATGAGAGTAAAGAACCGCGTTGTAACACCGAAGAAGGAAAGAGTAGACCTCATTGGTTTAGAAAGACACGTGAGCATTCACTAGGACATATTTATTAGAAAACGTTTCGGTCCTCACTAGGATATATTTATTTGAAAACGTTTCGGTCCTCACTAGGACATTAGAAAACGTTTCGGTCCTCACTAGGACATTAGAAAACGTTTCGGTCCTCACTAAGACATATTTATTAGAAAACGTTTCGGTCCTCACTAGGACATATTTATTAGAAAACGTTTGTCCTGGGACCTTGATCACTTCTAGCATACAGAGGTTGAAAGGCAGTATACAAAGGCGGAGAGTGGTGTGTGCGTGACACATTGTGACCTGAAGGATACTATACTGGCATTCTTAAAGGTATATCAAAGGTAAAGGTACACATTAGAGGACAGATGAACCAAAGACACTACAACGACGTACAAGATACTCAGAGGTGGACGGGGACAGGTTCTTCGAAAAATGAGAAATGGGTTCAATAGGACACATCTAAAAGCTAAAGAAAGACGGATCAAAGAAATGACAGAAGGTATTTCTGGAGACTCAAAGTAACAGTAAAGCGGAGTGACCGGGGCAACGAAAGAGTGAAAGTAGCGTCAATATACAGCTTCGAAAATAGGTATGATAAGGGTAACAAAGAGTACATCAGAGTGGTCAGGAAGTGGAATAACTCTGACAACGAAGGGGGTTGAGGCATCTTCAAGAAAAGCTGTGAGAGCGTTCATGATGCTAGGAGAGAGTGTGTGAAATACTTTAAGTAGTGCCAAGAGCTGAGACTTAATATTTGCAACCTCAAATATTTGAGTTCAAATAGATGAGTACAAAGTGTAGTAGTATTCTCCCCAACACCAACACTCTACAGTCAGGGTGGTCCAACAATGGGCCCGTGGGCCATAAGTGGCCCGCGGGTTCATTTTTTTGGGGAGCACGATTTGATTTATTGAATTTTCTTCTATAAACAAAAATAAAGTATCTGCGACGCTAAGGTTATGTATGTGAAATGATACTAGGCTACTAGAATAACAACGTTACAGTAGAGTTAGAATCCCACTCCATGACTATAATTAGTACAGAGTAGCGACGTGTCCTGTATGCACCGTGCCCCATGACCAGCTCCGCGGGATGGGATGCCTGATATTTGTGAAAAACAGGAAATCCTCTAGGGATGGAGAATTTATAAAACAGTGTGCAGTGAAAATAGCACAAGTGTTTGGGGAAGAAAAAGTCGTCAGAAAATTTGAAAGTGTCATCAAACAGTTGCAAGAATAAATGAAACACTTCAAATACTTTTCACTGGCTTTAGACGAGAGTACAGACATCAGTGACACAAACCAGTTGCTTATATTCACCCGTACTGTAGATGAGGATTTCATGATACTTGAAGACCTAGTCAAGATACAATTCATATCTTTCCTTGAAGAACCGAGTGCAGAATTCACTGACCTACCACTACACTTAAGTATCAGGTGGCTGAGTGCTGGATAAATGCTCTAGCATTTCTTTCCTTTTCGGAAAGATATCCTTTCATTTCTTCAAAATGAAAAGCTGAGCAATACACAGGTGTAATAAACTCAGCTGCAAGACAAAGACTTTCTTTGCACACTAGCTTCCCTAAACAGACATGACAGCCCACTTGAATGTGCTGAATCTGAGCTTACAAGGCAAACAAGAAAATATTTCTCAACTAGTTGGACACACTGAAGCTTTCCACAAGAAGCTGCGGCTATTCAGTGTGTTTAAGAAAGAATTATCTTGCACACTTTACTTCTTGTTGTGAACTCATGGCAGATGATATCGAGTCAGACTTTTCATGGTTTGTCAGAAAAAAAATATCTAGAGCCTTTGAAAAACTGAAACCCAGTTTCCTTTTATTTAACAACCCCATGGAAGTTAATGATGATACACAGTTGCCAGAGCTTCAGCTTGAACTGTGTGAACTGCAGTCTGACCCAATGTTGCTTGTAAGGAAAAATGAAAATCAGGAGAGTTTCTGGAGGTTGGTCTGCAAGGATAAATTCCCCAAGCTGAGAGACTTTACACTATAGCTGCACTTAGTGTTCGGTAGTACATACATATGTGAATGTACGTTTTCTATCATGAAACAAGTAAAATCTAAAACCAAAAATCAGATGGGAAATGAACACTAAACGAGTGTCTTCGACTTGCCACTACCAACATCGGAATCGATAAGGAGATTGGTAAAAGGTCTCGACTCAAGACATCTCATTAGTAGGTAAGAATATGAGTAGCATTATTTCTGTCTAAATTCAAAGCCATTAAAATTTTTTTTTTCTTTACCTACAGGTCCTGCCTAGAACATTCATATCACGTAAATATCATACAATATTTTTTTACTTTAAGTTCCTCAATGAGCTAGGCAAAAGACTCAACAGGGTAACTAGAGATCCCAGGGCAGCTAGTTTTCTGTTCCAATGACTCAGCGGTGCTGTTCAGAGGGGTAATGCCTGCAGTATTTTGGGCACGCGCCCCAGCTCTGAGGAGCTGGATGAGATTTTAGCATTATAATTAGTGACAAACAAGCAACAATATGTACTAGACTTATAGCTCTCACACCTCATGTACTGTATATACCATCTTTATATCAACAATGTATCTCTTAAAACTTTTGTACTATATTATGTAATAGCAATATATATATATATATATATATATATATATATATATATATATATATATATATATATATATATATATATATATATATATATATATATATATATATATATGTATATATATATATATATATATATATGTATATATATATATATATATATATTATATATTTTTATATAGATATATATATATATATATATATATATATATATATATATATATATATATATATATATATATATATATATGCAAACAATCGCAGACGGGCGATCTTAACTATGCAGGACTAGCCACGGGGGGTGGAAATCTTTAGCTCAAGTACTTTCACACTTCTCAGTGCGTCATCAGGAGCTGTGCAATGTAGCAAGGGAGCAACCAAAGCAGGGAGAGAGAGGTCTCAGAGTAGCGTAGGTGTCACTGGCCACGGTAACCGTGCTAAAGATTTACTTGAGCTAAAGATTTCCACCCCCCCCCGTGGCTTGTCCTGCATACATATATATATATACATAAATATATATATATATATATATATATATATATATATATATATATATATATTATATATATATATATATATATATATATAATTTAATTCGTGGTCCTTGATTTATAATAAAGTGACCCATGGAGTCGAAGAAGCTGGGCCACCTGTGTACACGATCAGAAAAAAACACTAATATTTTGAGGTAAGTGAAGGGACGAGCAGCTTGGTTCTGACGTCTGACGTTGACCACTGATGTAAAGCCAAATTTATTATAGAATAAATAATCTCAGATACTATGAAGATAAATTTAACGCACATTGTAGTATGTACGCATCATACACGCACATTGTAGTATGTACGCATCATACACGCACATGGTAGTATGTACGCATCATACACGCACATGGTAGTATGTACGCATGATACACTCACATGGTAGTATGTACGCATGATACACTCACATGGTAGTATGTACGCATCATACACGCACATGGTAGTATGTACGCATCATACACGCACATGGTAGAATGTACGCATCATACACGCACATGGTAGTATGTACGCATCATACACACACATGGTAGTATGTACGCATGATACACTCACATGGTAGTATGTACGCATCATACACGCACATGGTAGTATGTACGCATCATACACGCACATGGTAGTATGTACGCATGATACACTCACATGGTAGTATGTACGCATCATACACACACATGGTAGTATGTACGCATGATACACTCACATGGTAGTATGTACGCATCATACACGCACATGGTAGTATGTACGCATCATACACACATGGTAGTATGCACGCATGATACACTCACATGGTAGTATGTACACCTCACATACACGCCTAAATTACTGGGTAAAATAAATGGGAAAGGTTCCCACTCAAGCAAATGGGTATTTTACCCAAGCGCGCGCGCACACAGACACACACGCACACACACACACACACACACACACACACACACACACACACACACACACACACACACACACACACACACACACACACACACACACACTAACACACAGATATCAAATTAAAATAGTTTCTGAGAACTGACAACGTCAGCAAGTGATGTATAGCTGTTGCTGACACCACCACAGTGTGGGACACACCACCACCACCACAGTGTAGGTCACACCGCCACCACCACCACAGTGTAGGTCACACCACCTCCACAGTGTGGGACACACCACCACAGTGTGGGACACACCACCACAGTGTGGGACACACCACCACAGTGTGGGACACACCACCACAGTGTGGGACACACCACCACAGTGTGGGACACACCACCACAGTGTGGGACACACCATCACCTCACAAAAGAAGACAATCCTTAAGTAGACATTATCAATGTGTTTGTGTGTGTTGCGCCACAGTGTACCGAGAAGTAATATTGTCTTCGTTAAGCAGACACCTGTGTCGTACACCTGTTTTATCTCAAATGTAATTTTCGGTCCTCTGGCTAACCTGCTGTGTTAATGAAGGCTGAATTTGGTTTATAATAATAATAATAATAATAATAATAATAATAATGATAATAATAATAACAATAATAACAATAATAACAATAATAATAATAATAATAATAATAATAATAATAATAATAATAATAATAACAATAATAATAATAATAATAATAATAATAATAATAAAATTAATAATAATAATAATAACAACAACAACAACAACAATAATAATAATAATAATAATAATAATAATAACAATCATAATAATAATAATAACAATCATAATAATAATAATAATAATAATAATAATAATAATAACAATCATCATAATAATAATAATAATAATAATAATAATAATAATAATAATAATAACAATAATAATAATAATAATAATAATAATAATAATAACAATCATAATAATAATAATAATAATAATAATAATAATAATAATAATAATAATAACAATCATAATAATAATAATAATAATAATAATAATAATAATAACAATCATAATAATAATAATAATAATAATAATAATAACAATCATCATCATAATAATAATAATAACAACAATAATAATAATAATAATAATAATAATAATAATAATAATAATAATAATAATGATAATAATAATAATAATAATAATAATAATAATAATAATAATAACAATCATAATAATAATAATAATAATAATAATAATAATAATAATAATAATAATAACAATCATAATAATAATAATAATAATAATAATAATAATCATACTAATAATAATAATAATAATAATAACAATCATAATAATAATAATAATAATAACAATCATAATAATAATAATAATAATAACAATCATAATAATAATAATAATAATCATAATAATAATAATAATAATAATAATAATAACAATCATAATAATAATAATAATAATAATAATAATAATAATAATAATAATAATAATAATAATAATAATAATAACAATCATAATAATAATAATAATAATAATAATAATAATAACAATCATAATAATAATAATAATAAAAATAATAATAATAATAATAATAATAATGAAGAGCACTTCGGGCAAATTAAGGCAGTTTGGTCCGCAGGATGCAACCCACAGATCGCTCCTGTCTCAACTATTGGATCACTACGACAAGGTCCTAAATGCACTAGAAGACAAAAAGAATGCAGATGTAATATATACAGACTTTGCAAAAGCCTTCGACAAGTGTGACCATGGCGTAATAGCGCACAAAATGCGTGCTAAAGGAATAACAGGAAAAGTTGGTCGATGGATCTATAATTTCCTCACTAACAGAACACAGAGAGTAGTCGTCAACAGAGTAAAGTCCGAGGCAGCTACGGTGAAAAGCTCTGTTCCACAAGGCACAGTACTCGCTCCCATCTTGTTCCTCATCCTCATATCCGACATAGACAAGGATGTCAGCCACAGCACCGTGTCTTCCTTTGCAGATGACACCCGAATTTGCATGACAGTGTCTTCCATTGCAGGCACTGCAAGGCTCCAGGCGGACATCAACCAAATCTTTCAGTGGGCTGCAGAAAACAATATGAAGTTCAACGATGAGAAATTTAAATTACTCGGATATGGTAAACATGAGGAAATTAAATATTCATCAGAGTACAAAACAAATTGTGGCCACAAAATAGAGCGAAACACCAACGTCAAAGACCTGGGAGTGATCATGTCGGAGGATCTCACCTTCAAGGACCATAACATTGTATCAATCGCATCTGCTAGAAAAATGACAGGATGGATAATGAGAACCTTCAAAACTAGGGAGGCCAAGCCCATGATGACACTCTTCAGGTCACTTGTTTTATCTAGGCTGGAATATTGCTGCACACTAACAGCACCTTTCAAGGCAGGTGAAATTGCTGACCTAGAAAATGTACAGAGAACCTTCACGGCGAGCATAACGGAGATAAAACACCTCAATTACTGGGAGCGCTTGAAGTTCCTAAAACTGTATTCCCTGGAATGCAGGCGGGAGAGATACATGATTATATACACCTGGAAAATCCTAGAGGGACTAGCACCGAACTTGCACACGAAAATCACTCACTACGAAAGCAAAAGACTTGGCAGACGATGCACCATCCCCCCAATGAAAAGCAGGGGTGTCACTAGCACGTTAAGAGACCATACAATAAGTGTCAGGGGCCCGAGACTGTTCAACTGCCTCCCAGCATACATAAGGGGGATTACCAACGGACCCCTGGCAGTCTTCAAGCTGACACTGGACAAGCACCTAAAGTCGGTTCCTGACCAGCCGGGCTGTGGCTCGTACGTTGGTTTGCGTGCAGCCAGCAGCAACAGCCTGGTTGATCAGGCTCTGATCCACCAGGAGGCCTGGTCACAGACCGGGCCGCGGGGGCGTTGACCCCCGGAACTCTCTCCAGGTAAACTCCAGGTAAACTCCACACCAGTCGACTAACACCCAGATACCTATTTTACTGATAGGTGAACACTGGACAGCAGGTATCTTAAAGAAAATCGTCGTAATATTATTTCCAGCCGTACAGGGATCGACTCCCGGACCTCAGTGTGTGAGATGAGTGCGCTAGCGATGGGGCTACGGGACACAATAGCGTTTAAAACCTACTGACTACAATAGAATCATTAAGGCTTCACGTAACCTTGTTACCATTAAACAAGAATATTTTAATCCCTAAAATAGGGAATGAAGAAAAGTATCAGCATAAATACACTGAGAGCAATACACATCTCGGTGTGTGTGTATATATATATATATATATATATATATATATATATATATATATATATATATATATATATATATATATATATATATATATATATATATATATATATATATATATATATATACATATATATATATAACATTTTTTATCTTATAAAAAATCTGGTTAAAATAGCCCCTAAAAAATTTAATTTGGAAGCTGTGAGGAACTACCTGGCAGCTCATGAGGTGGGGGACCCGCTACACCACGGTGAGGCGACGTGCATTTCCCACGACTCACGAAATCGTAATATCACGATTGAAAATTAATCACAGAACGAGTGGGGTTCGAATCTATGGCAGGGGAGTCCTGAAACTCGCAGACCAGTGTGTTAACCACTGCACCATGCCAGCCTAACAAGCTCCAGTGGTCAACACCAGGGGTGGATCTACTATAAAATTAATGGAAGGGCCCCAGAAGCGACTTTAGTCCACATTGCTTAAAAAAATTGAGTCTATGAGAAGGGCTTGCGAAGGGGCCCCATAACAGTTCAAGCTTCTGGGCCCCAAAAATGTACGTCCGTCACTGGTCTGTGAGTTTTACGACTCCATTTCGTGCCCCCGCCCGTTCTATGATAGGTAGTTTCTAAGTTGTGCAAGAAAGGTATAAAATACCGACAATATGAAAGTTAAGACACATGCGCAACATCTGGATATCTTTATTGTAGTAGACGTTTCGCCATCCAGTGGCTTTATCAATACAGATTCTAGGACATAATAGGAAGACAGTAGAACTATATATAAAAGATGAGGTAATCAGTCCCTCGGCCTTGGAGTTAGTGTTCACAGCATCGTGGTGGAAGAGAATCTGGAGCAAAGACAAGAAGACTGGCGGTTATATAGGCGTCAGTGACGCCTATATAGCCTACCAGTGAGTTTGCCCTCGTCTGCTGCCCGTCCCTATCCACTGACGCCTATATAACCGCCAGTCTTCTTGTCTTTGTTCCAGATTCTCTTCCATCACGATGCTGTGAACACTAACTCCAAGGCCGAGGGACTGATTACCTCATCTTTTGTATATAGTTCTACTGTCTTCCTATTATGTCCTAGAATCTGTATTGATAAAGCCACTGGATGGCGAAACGTCTACTACAATAAAGATATCCAGATGTTGCGCATGTGTCTTAACTTTCACAGTTTCTAAGTAGTTCTAGACGTCAGTGTGATCGTGACGTACATGTGACGTACCATCTAGAAATAGACGTAAGTGTGATCGTGACGTCCATGTAACGCGTCCTCTAGAAACAGACACTCTCTAGTAGAATACTTTACGTAGAATAATATTTTCAGGAATCTAGAACTACACTTGCTGTCTCTATTCACCTAGCACTAAGTAGGTACTTGGGTGTTAGACTGGTGTGGGTGGCATCCTGGGGTGGTAGAATAACTTAGATAGTGCTGGGTTTTGAAATGAGCTGATCTGGATAACAGCTCTCAGCCTGAAAAACTGATCTGGATAACAGCTCTCAGCCTGAAAAACTGATCTGGATAACAGCTCTCAGCCTGAAAAACTGATCTGGATAACAGCTCTCAGCCTGAAAAACTGATCTGGATAACAGCTCTCAGCCTGAAAAACTGATCTGGATAACAGCTCTCAGCCTGTAAAACTGATCTGGATAACAGCTCTCAGCCTGAAAAACTGATCTGGATAACAGCTCTCAGCCTGAAAAACTGATCTGGATAACAGCTCTCAGCCTGTAAAACTGATCTGGATAACAGCTCTCAGCCTGTAAAACTGATCTGGATAACAGCTCTCAGCCTGAAAAACTGATCTGGATAACAGCTCTCAGCCTGAAAAACTGATCTGGATAACAGCTCTCAGCCTGAAAAACTGATCTGGATAACAGCTCTCAGCCTGAAAAACTGATCTGGATAACAGCTCTCAGCCTGAAAAACCGATCTGGATAACAGCTCTCAGCCTGAAAAACTGATCTGGATAACAGCTCTCAGCCTGAAAAACTGATCTGGATAACAGCTCTCAGCCTGAAAAACTGATCTGGATAACAGCTCTCAGCCTGAAAAACTGATCTGGATAACAGCTCTCAGCCTGAAAAACTGATCTGGATAACAGCTCTCAGCCTGAAAAACTGATCTGGATAACAGCTCTCAGCCTGAAAAACTGATCTGGATAACAGCTCTCAGCCTGAAAAACTGATCTGGATAACAGCTCTCAGCCTGAAAAACTGATCTGGATAACAGCTCTCAGCCTGTAAAACTGATCTGGATAACAGCTCTCAGCCTGTAAAACTGATCTGGATAACAGCTCTCAGCCTGAAAAACTGATCTGGATAACAGCTCTCAGCCTGAAAAACTGATCTGGATAACAGCTCTCAGCCTGAAAAACTGATCTGGATAACAGCTCTCAGCCTGAAAAACTGATCTGGATAACAGCTCTCAGCCTGAAAAACTGATCTGGATAACAGCTCTCAGCCTGAAAAACTGATCTGGATAACAGCTCTCAGCCTGAAAAACTGATCTGGATAACAGCTCTCAGCCTGAAAAACTGATCTGGATAACAGCTCTCAGCCTGAAAAACTGATCTGGATAACAGCTCTCAGCCTGAAAAACTGATCTGGATAACAGCTCTCAGCCTGAAAAACTGATCTGGATAACAGCTCTCAGCCTGAAAAACTGATCTGGATAACAGCTCTCAGCCTGAAAAACTGATCTGGATAACAGCTCTCAGCCTGAAAAACTGATCTGGATAACAGCTCTCAGCCTGTAAAACTGATCTGGATAACAGCTCTCAGCCTGCAAAACTGATCTGGATAACAGCTGTCAGCCTGTAAAACTGATCTGGATAACAGCTCTCAGCCTGTAAAACTGATCTGGATAACAGCTGTCAGCCTGTAAAACTGATCTGGATAACAGCTCTCAGCCTGAAAATTATCTGGATAAAATGATACGTACGTTGGTTTGCTTGCGGCCAGCAGTAACACTTGTTCAACCTTTGGACGAAGACCTACTTCGACTAGTGGATGGTACCACTATGACCCCGCCTCCATCTGCTTCACGTCACCTCACTACAGTATATAAGCCACGTCTACGGCCCTATGCTGTACATTCTACAAGATTGATGGACTGAACACATCGACTCCAGGTTGAGGGACTGATTACCTCATTCTCCTCCTCTCCTTACGCCTTCCTCTTTGTATTGGACTGATGAAGCCACTGTGTGGCGAAACGTTTCCTGAATAAAGTTTTCCATATGCTGCATAAGTGTCTCAATCTTCAACTTGTCGGTTTTTCAAACCATTCATCACAGTAACAGCCTGGTTGATCAGGCGCTGATTCACCGGGAGGCCTGGTCATGAACCGGGTAGCGGGGGCGATGACCCCCGAAACTCCTTCCAGGTAGGAAGATACAAGTTTATTTATACATTTCTAACATGTGTAAATTAACAATTATGTTACGTTTAGAGCAGAATAATTTTAACTGTCTTGTTTACATTAAATGTAATTTAAAAAAAAATTAAGTAACTGGACACGAGTGTAACTAATGTTACATTTTATTGTTACATAACTCATACTCTGCTATATGCAATACCGTATATTTAAAGTCTTCCCTTAAGAAGTTTAACGCAAATTTAATGACTTAAATGTTAATATTAACCCATGTTTGATTACGTATGACGTCATACGTTTTGGGACGGTAATATTGGTATTGCCAGGACGGGCGTCAGTGTCTGGCAGATTGATACAGAGTGGAGAACAAGTCGGCTCCTCGCAAGAAACGCTATATTTACCAAAACACCATCGTTGACTTAACGTTCAAACTCTCGAATGAACCCATACCTGTTAGGTTACCTGTAGCATCTTCTGGAGGTCACCACCCCTACGGCTGGTCCTAGACCAGACCTCTTGGTTGCTGACCTAATCAAGCAAAGCTGTTAGTATCCGTATGCATCAGAACTCGGCTGATCAGGAACTGATCTGAGGAATTTGCCAAGTTCCCTCTTGAAGACAGCCGGGGATTCATTGGTAATCCCCCTTATGTGGGAAGGGGTATAATATCACCCTTGTTAGAAGATTATGGTTTACTGTAGCAGTCTGCAACACCCACCTCAACCATCCTATTGGCGCCTCGTAAGTTCGTTTACGACCCCCACAAACGCTACCAGGTAAAACACCTACAAAAATTAGGTAAGCGAGGCGTTACGGGAAGAACAGCAAAAATGTCACATAAGTATAAGATCGCCTATCGATTTCTTGTTAGATTTGATAACCTATACTTATATCTTCTGTCTCATTTATGTCTCTCTGGTCTCCGGTAAATGTTTCAATAACCTCCCTTGCTTATAACTAAACAAACACAATACACAAATAACCCGAACATAGAAGAATGAAACTTATGACGATGTTTCGGTCCGTCTTGGACCATTAACAAGTCTCCTATGTGCGGGTTATTTGTCATTTTGTTAAAGTCGCGGTATTATATTTTTTTATTCTTTATTATTCCTAAGACTTTGGCTCTTCCCCGTTAATGAAAATAAATTCAGGATGCATCAATATTGTGATTTTTTTTTTTGCAGTGCCACCATATTGTGATATATTGTTTCTTATAGCCTTCAGGTTAGGTAAGGTTCTTCAGGAAACAGGACAAGTGTTTCCTGACGCAGGTCTTAGTTATATGATGACCCGCCGTTGGAGCTTTTGGTCATCTTATCGAGGCCTTCCGCTGGCTTACCCTTCCACCCCTTTAAAAATTAATGGTCAAAGTCTTAGCAATATTATTTCAAGTAACTGTTATAGCCTTCAGGGTCTAGTCATATGGATATTTGCTTTACTATGGCACGGCGCCTTCTGTCCTTCAGTGTGTGGCCTGTGTGACTCTGGGGATGTGAAACAAACCATACCACGGGCGGGATTTGAACCCGCGGTCAGAGAGTCTCAAAACTCCAGACCGTCGCGTTAGCCACTGGACCAGCTAGCCACAATAAGATTCGTCCAACTAGGTAACGAATCTTATTGTGGCTAGCTGGTCCAGCGGCTAACGCGACGGTCTGGAGTTTTGAGACTCTGACCGCGGGTTCAAATCCCGCCCGTGGTATGGTTTGTTTGCAATCGTGTCATTACGATTTCGTGAGTCTGGGGATGTGGATTAGATTTAGATTTTTGCCGTTGAAGCTGCTAGTTTACTGTGCACCTAACCATAAATAACGTTCGGGTTATTTGTGTTGCTCCAGTCAAGGTATTATGCCATTTTATTCTTTTTAAACCAACGCAGTTCACGCTTAAAAATAGTGGTTGCAGTGAACTATGTTGTAATTGCAAGTCTCACTGCTCTTTGTTAATATAAATTCAATAAAGATGCTGGGAGGTGTGACATCAGACGAGGATGATGTCAGTGGTCTCAGTGATCTGCAACGCGTCCCGGCATCAATGAGGCGTCACTAATTTTTCTTATATATCTCATTTATGTAGTGTGATTTTTTTTTGTAAGCTTCAATTCTGGAAACTGTTATTCAATAGAATTTACACAAAAAATCCAACTATTTAGAGGAGTTTCGTGATTTGTCATTAACCAAACTTTCCCAGTGGAGGAAGTCTCAATTCCTTGGATAAGGTGTCCTTCGTGGACCCTGATATTGTAGGATCCCACAGTAGGATATGTTTGAGCGTGTGGTAAGGATGTGACAGCCTGAGCAACCTTGTTGTGTCGACCACTGGCTTCATCTGTCATATTTATTACTACAGATATGTGGGTTACCTCTTACTCTCATCCAATTCAAGGAAGGTTGTAATACAATCTTATAATTATTGTGCTGTAATAATTATGTATTATTATTATTATTATTATTATTATTATTATTATTATTATTATTATTATTATTATTATTATTATTATTATTATTATTACATATTCCACGGTAGAAATATCTTAAGATTTTAGCGCTAATTATTATTTTTTTCAAGCCGTTTTTCATTAGTGTATATACACAGGGAGGTATGTATCTCGCGGTGTATATTCCCTGCTAAGTGTCCAAAGATCAAAGTTATGTAATATCGACAACTCAAGATTAAGACACACGTGCAACACTAGTGTCTGTGTTATACAGTATATATTTGATTTATGGACATCTGTCTGACACAGCAATACTATTGAATTTTGGTAGAGGATATCCTCTACAACTCCACTGTTAAACCTGTGTCCCATCTTATGGACCCGACCCACTTCCTCCAATCGTGGGGCCCGCCCACGTGTGACCGTGTCTTCAGCTGCTGAATCTCATCACCCCTTCCTCTGGCTTTGTAAATGGTCCAAGTCGGACCGAAACGTCGTCGTAGGCTCCTCTCTTCTATGTGCGGGTTATTTGTATATCGTTCCAGACACGGTATTATGCCTTTTTTTTTTGTTATTCCAGTATAAAATCCTCCATCTTCATGTCACTGAGCGGGCTATGTTGCATATGTGTGATATTCATCAACTGTATTCTATTCCTCTGATTTAAGGATACGTGTGGTTGATTTTGATAAGCCCATTTCAGCAGTTGTATAGATGCGGATTTTCTATAAGAACATAAGAATGGAGGAGCACTGCAGCAGGCTTACCGGCCCATGCTAGGCAAGTCCTTCTCTATACCAACCATTTCCACCCACCCACCTGTCCAATCTTTTCCCAAAGCTTCTGAATGAAGTTTGCAATTACTGGTTTTGTGTCTGCTGGAGGCTGATGTTCCACATGATACTAGTGCCCAGAAGACCTACTTCTGTCTCCCTCTCTTCGCATGTTGTTATCAGTACCGCCACGCCACCCCAACCACTACAACAACACCACCACCACCACTCAAGAATCCAAGTGGAAATAAATTACTTTGACTTTTTGGGGTTATCCTAGGTAATATACACTATGGCTTTCTAGTAAATATGTCCTAGTGTTTGCTCACGTATTTCTAAACTAATTTGTCAGTATCTATTACCAAGGTTTATACTAATTTACACTATGTATGACAATTGTACTTACGTGTACCTGCGCCTAAATAAACGTACCTGCTAATTACACCACCACCACCTTAACAACAACAACCATGAAATCTACCATAACCACCACCATTACAACAACAACAAGAAGGATTACCATGGACACATTATCAGTGCCATCACCAGAGGCACTGCAAGAGGCACCCTCGAATGAAATGCCAAGGTTGTGTTGAGTGGGAGGGTGGATGGGTTGGTGGGTGGGTCAGAGTGGGTGGGATGGGTTGGGAGTCAGTTCACTGACTCACTGGACGTCACAGCAAAGATTTACAGGGCAACACGAGCGTGTATGAGAGAGACCGCTTGCCCAGCAGCAGCATTCCCTCACTACCAGTCACACACGTGCACATTTCAACGTTTCTTTGTGTAGCTCAGTTGACGCCTTGCCAGACGTATCAGTGCCGGAATTCTATTTGCTGATTTGTGTTTTTTGTAGGTTCTACAGTCTTAAGAGGTACGTAAGTTCCCCCTTAAGTAGCCCAACTTAACCTAACCAATATGACGTGACCTGACCTGACCTAACTCTACCAATAATGGTAGAATTGCCAAAAAAATGTTAGGTAAATGGTGACATTTAATTGTGGCAACGTTTCGCTCTCCAGAAGCTTTGTCAAGCTATTACGTGAAGGCTTGACAAAGCTCCTGGAGAGCGAAACGTTGCCACAATGAAATGTAACATTAGTTGAATCTGTGTCCATTTACCAAACCTGAAATACTCGTACCCTAAACTAACGTAATCCAAATTAAAATAGCAAAAATAATATTTGTAAATTAAAAGCGAGCGTAAAGAAATTAATCTTGGGAATTTGGTAAAAGATATGACGAGGTAATGAGAGGCAAGCCAGGGTGCGCAGCAGCAGGGAAGCCAGGGTGCGCAGCAGCAGGGAAGCCAGGGTGCGCAGCAGCAGGGAAGCCAGGGTGCGCAGCAGCAGGGAAGCCAGGGTGCGCAGCAGCAGGGAAGCCAGGGTGCGCAGCAGCAGGGAAGATTAAGACGCATGTGCAACACCTGGGTATCTTTGAGAGGAGTTTCGCCCTTAGAAGTTTTATCAATAATGAAGTGCCATCAGAATGGAGCCTGTGATAGTGGAGCCAGTGGAACGAGTGGAGTGCTGCAGCAGTAGTAGTAGACGTGATCACATGAGGGTGGGGACCACTAGTAGAAGTGGGTCAGGCGCACAAGGTGGACGAGAGATTTGCAAACGTATATTTAACCACGAAGAAGTAACATGTAAAAAACTGCAGCTTTGTCTGGCAAACTGGAGGCTGAGCAAATCCAACAAGCGTCCACACTCGCCCGCGTATCACCCGTGGTGGGAGAATGTTGAGGGAGAACCCGTGGTGGGAGAATGTTGAGGGAGAACCCGTGGTGGGAGAATGTTGAGGGAGAACCCGTGATGGGAGAATGTTGAGGGAGAACCCGTGGTGGGAGAATGTTGAGGGAGAACCCGTGATGGGAGAATGTTGAGGGAGAACCCGTGGTGGGAGAATGTTGAGGGAGAACCCGTGGTGGGAGAATGTTGAGGGAGAACCCGTAATGGGAGAATGTTGAGGGAGAACCCGTGATGGGAGAATGTTGAGGGAGAACCCGTGGTGGGAGAATGTTGAGGGAGAACCCGTGGTGGGAGAATTTTGAGGGAGAACCCGTGATGGGAGAATGTTGAGGGAGAACCCGTGGTGGGAGAATGTTGAGGGAGAACCCGTGATGGGAGAATGTTGAGGGAGAACCCGTGGTGGGAGAATGTTGAGGGAGAACCCGTGGTGGGAGAATGTTGAGGGAGAACCCGTGGTGGGAGAATGTTGAGGGAGAACCCGTGATGGGAGAATGTTGAGGGAGAACCCGTGGTGGGAGAATGAGGCAGAACCCGTGGTGGGAGAATGTTGAGGGAGAACCCGTGGTGGGAGAATGTTGAGGGAGAACCCGTGATGGGAGAATGTTGAGGGAGAACCCGTGGTGGGAGAATGTTGAGGGAGAACCCGTGATGGGAGAATGTTGAGGGAGAACCCGTGGTGGGAGAATATTGAGGGAGAACCCGTGATGAGAGAATGTTGAGGGAGAACCCGTGATGGGAGAATGTTGAGGGAGAACCCGTGGTGGGAGAATGTTGAGGGAAAGCCCGTGGTGGGAGAATGTTGAGGGAGAACCCGTGGTGGGAGAATGTTGAGGGAGAACCCGTGGTGGGAGAATGTTGAGGGAGAACCCGTGATGGGAGAATGTTGAGGGAGAACCCGTAGTGGGAGAATATTGAGGGAGAACCCGTGATGAGAGAATGTTGAGGGAGAACCCGTGATGGGAGAATGTTGAGGGAGAACCCGTGGTGGGAGAATGTTGAGGGAGAGCCCGTGGTGGGAGAATGTTGAGGGAGAACCCGTGGTGGGAGAATGTTGAGGGAGAACCCGTGGTGGGAGAATGTTGAGGGAGAACCCGTGATGGGAGAATGTTGAGGGAGAACCCGTGGTGGGAGAATGTTGAGGGAGAACCCGTGATGGGAGAATGTTGAGGGAGAACCCGTGGTGGGAGAATGTTGAGGGAGAACCCGTGATGGGAGAATGTTGAGGGAGAACCCATGATGGGAGAATGTTGAGGGAGAACCCGTGGTGGGAGAATGTTGAGGGAGAACCCGTGATGGGAGAATGTTGAGGGAGAACCCGTGATGGGAGAATGTTGAGGGAGAACCCGTGGTGGGAGAATGTTGAGGGAGAACCCGTGGTGGGAGAATGTTGAGGGAGAACCCGTGATGGGAGAATGTTGAGGGAGAAGGAAGGTGCGTGTGTTGCTGGAGTGCTGTGTTTCGATAATGTTGCCTCGTTACTGCCACCACAACACTACGATATTATCCTCTTGTTAACATAAACATCATGATATAGTACTGTTATGGAACACTTAGGTGTCCGGTGACTGGTTCTTGTGTGTGTGTGTGTGTGTGTGTGTGTGTGTGTGTGTGTGTGTGTGTGTGTGTGTGTGTGTGTGTGTGTGTGTGTGTGTGTGTGTACTCACCTATTTGTACTCACCTATTTGTGGTTGCAGGGGTCGAGTCCTAGCTCCTGGCCCCGCCTCTTCACCGGTTGCTACTAGGCCCTCTCTCTCCCCGCTCCATGAGCTTTATCAAACCTCGTCTTAAAACTGTGTATGGTTCCTGCCTCCACTACGTCATTTTCTAGGCTATTCCACTGCCTTACAACTCTATGACTGAAGAAATACTTCCTACTATCTCTCTGACTCATTTGTGTCTTCAACTTCCAATTGTGGCCTCTTGTTTCTGTGTCCCCTCCCTGGAACATCCTGTCTTTGTCCACCTTGTCTATTCCACGCAGTATTTTATATGTCGTTATCATGTCTCCCCTGACCCTCCTGTCCTCCAGTGTGTGTGTGTGTGTGTGTGTGTGTGTGTGTGTGTACTCACCTAATTGTATTCACCTAATTGTGGTTGCAGGTGTCGAATCTCAGCTCCTGGCCCCAACCTCTCCATTGACCACTACTGGGTTCATTCTTCTGGCTGCGTGAGCCCTATCGTACCTATTCTTAAAAGTATGTATGGCCTTGCCTTTACCACTCTGAGCCTGAAGAAATACTTCCTAACATCCCTGTGACTCATCTGGGCTTTTAACTTTCAGCTGTGCCCTCGCATTCCAGTTTCCTACCTCTCGAACACTCTATTCCTTTCCATTTTATCGATTCCTCTCAGTATTTTGAACGTTGTTATCATGTCTCCCTGCCCCTTGCTTTGTCCTCTCCCGTCATAGCTCTGGGACTAGCCTCGTTGCAAGCCTCTGAAAATGCTCTTACTCCTTCCCAACATATCATTTGCCAAACACATCTCCATGATCTTCAACAGCAAACTCAACATTGTCACCACTGCCTCTACTACAATCAGGAAGATCACCAAGCACTAAGAGCTGTGGCAAAATCTATGTACGTGAGACATCCGGAGACCTCCACATTGGCATTTCAGAACACCGGTATGGCATCAGAATGGACAGCCTGAACAAAACCTGTGTACTACACCGTAATTCCTACAATCATTTAATAAACTGGAATGTCACGCTATTTGTGTCCCCCAAGAAGTTGAAATTCTGAAAAAGAAGAATCCTTGTAGCTGAACTCATGACTATTTCTAAAAATTTCAACTAGAACAACGATTTCTAAAACTAACTTGAACCTGCAAGTTTAAAACGCACTGGAAGCACGTATGTGCCCTTTTGAGTTACTCAGTATAAGTGGAACTCAAAAAATTTCCATATTCACGGATTTCAAATTTTCAGTGTTTTTCAATAATCCAATAATGTTGAATAATGTTTTTTTCTTTGTAATGAACACTTGTCAACACTGAGAGAAACACACATGTTGGCAATGAAACAAATAAAGGAGAAGATTGATTGTATAACCCTGAGGAGACAACCACAGCTTCGTGCATTACAAATACATCTCTCAGCACAGAAATCTTTCAGCTCACAAATCTCTCAGCACAGAAATTTCTCAGCTCACACATCTCACAGCACACAAATCTCTCAGCACACAAATCTCTCACCTCACACATCTCTCAGCACAAAAATCTCTCAGCACACACACAGTGTAGTACAGTGTATACCAACTGAACACTCAACACTGAGTCATTGTAATCCAGTGTAAATTAAAAATTCATATTAAATCATACAATAAGTAAGCGAGTTATGAATGCGGCTGTGATTTTCCATCTGTGTGCCTCGAGGAAAATCTGCAAAACTCATATAAGGACAGGTACACACATAACCCGCACATAGGAGAGAAACGTGACGACGTTTTGGTCCGATTTGGACATTAACTAGTCACACACACACATGTACTATGTATGGTGTGGGCAGGTGTTGTACAGTGACAGTCACCACACTAATGTATGGTGTGTGAAGGTTTGTCACCACACTAATGTATGGTGTGTGGAGGTGTCACCACACCAGAGTATGGTGTGTGGAGGTGTCACCACACCAGAGTATGGTGTGTGGAGGTGTCACCACACCAGAGTATGGTGTGTGGTGGTGTCACCACACCAGAGTATGGTGTGTGGAGGTGTCACCACACCAGAGTATGGTGTGTGGAGGTGTCACCACACCAGAGTATGGTGTGTGGAGATGTCATCACACTAATTTATGGTACGTGGAGGTGTCACACAGTGACAGCCACTGCACTTATGGTGTGGGTGGTGTTGTACAGCGAGTGTCACCACACTAACACTTAGCTGAAGGAATAACATCATTCAGCGCACACACCAGCTGCATCTTACAGCGGGCGACAACACTGTACAATTAAGCAGCCTCCATCACACAGTAATGATAACTATGAAGAAATTCTTGACACATTTCTTCAAATTATTACGCCACACCAGACATTCATATCCCAGCACCATAGTCGTAACTTGTGCTGAAAGATGGATAAATACTTAAGGATACCCTTTACATGGTACTTTGAAGGCTGAAGAATCAAGCAATAGAAGCTACCCGTCTCTTTTTTTCGGTTTAAACTTGATTACTTCCTTTCCCTCATGGATATAATAATCGTAAAATACATGGGTTTAGTACTGAGAGCCAGCAGCGCCTCTATAATTACCCGAGCAGCAAAACTAACAGAATGGTAGGTTTCATAGCAAGAGACAACGAGCACCGAACACCAGACACCACTTTGGCTCTCTGTAATGCACTTGTTAGACCGCATCCTGAACATGCCGTCCAGTTTTGGTCTCCAAATTGTATAGAGGATGAGGATGTATTGCAGAGGGGTACTGGGAAGAGCTACTAAACTCGTACCATCACTCAGAAACAAACCTTATAAAAACTCAAGAGCATTCAACGTTTTTTTTCCTTCTTAGGAAACGGAGACTACGAGATCTCATTCAAACCTCTAAGTTATTGAATGGTACTGACACACTCCAACACGAAGAACTATTTAAAGTGATAAATGAGTCCATAACTCGAAACTGTGAGGCAGAAGATGCAACACGAACGTATACAAGAGTTTTTTTTACACACAATTCTCGCAGAATGGAATAAACTACTGGCCGATATGGGTTAGGCAGGTAGTAGTGGAAGTGACCTACTTCTACTGGCTAATAAGGTAAGGGCGAAGACATCATAGACGCTCAAGAACCAGCTGGATATGTACTTTGCAAGCATAGAACTGTACTAGGTATAGCCTGTCTTGGTGGGGGCAGGTGCCAAGGCTGAGACTCAGGATCTACATTCTCAGTATTACCTGGAGTTTACCTGGAGAGAGTTCCGGGGGTCAACGCCCCCGCGGCCCGGTCTGTGACCAGGCCTCCTGGTGGATCAGAGCCTGATCAACCAGGCTGTTACTGCTGGATGCACGCAATCCAACGTACGAGCCACAGCCCGGCTGGTCAGGAACCGACTTTAGGTGCTTGTCCAGTGCCAGCTTGAAGACTGCCAGGGGTCTGTTGGTAATCCCCCTTATGTATGCTGGGAGGCAGTTGAACAGTCTCGGGCCCCTGACACTTATTGTATGGTCTCTTAACGTGCTAGTGACACCCCTGCTTTTCATTGGGGGGATGTTGCATCGTCTGCCAAGTCTTTTGCTTTCGTAGTGAGTGATTTTCGTGTGCAAGTTCGGTACTAGTCCCTCTAGGATTTTCCAGGTGTATATGATCATGTATCTCTCCCGCCTGCGTTCCAGGGAATACAGGTTCAGGAACCTCAAGCGCTCCCAGTAATTGAGGTGTTTTATCTCCGTTATGCGCGCCGTGAAGGTTCTCTGTACATTTTCTAGGTCAGCAATAATTTCACCTGCCTTGAAAGGTGCTGTTAGTGTGCAGCAATATTCCAGCCTAGATAGAACAAGTGACCTGAAGAGTGTCATCATGGGCTTGGCCTCCCTAGTTTTGAAGGTTCTCATTATCCATCCTGTCATTTTTCTAGCAGATGCGATTGATACAATGTTATGGTCCTTGAAGGTGAGATCCTCCGACATGATCACTCCGGTCAAAATTGCTAGGTCTGTCCAAATTATTTAATGTGTTGGAAAACATGATAATGAGCAGCAGTGACTAGTGATATATATATAGGGAATGATTGGAAGGACAGGAGCGAAATGTTGTCTAGTACACTGTACTTGCTAGTTCACTTAAAATAGTAGTAGTAGTAGTAGTAGTAGTAGTAGTAGTAGTAGTAGTCGTAGTAGTAGTAGTAGTAGTAGTAGTCGTAGTAGTAGTAGTAGTAGTAGTAGTAGTAGTAGTAGTAGTAGTAGTAGTAGTAGTGGTGGTGTTTGCAGAAGTAGAAGGCTGTAATAGTCATGGCAAAACTAGTTGTAACCACAGTTGTAACAGGTCACTTGGTCAATGGTATCGTTGTCAGACACCTGAAACAGGTCACTTGGTCAATGGTAGGAGGCAGAACCACTGGTAGGCAGCTGTGTCAGTGGCAAATAGAGCAAAACGAGAAGTTAAGATAATAGTAGTAAATTTAGTAAAGGTAGTTGTAGCCCACGTTTTAAATCCGGCTCCATCTCTCCTGTCAATTCCGTGGCATTTTCCAAATAGGTATGGCATATTTTTCCCTTGTTTTCACGCCGGCAGTAGCCGGAGGGAGAAGAGAATGAGGGAGAGATAGCCTTCTACTTTTCTATCCTTAAATTATATATATATATATATATATATATATATATATATATATATATATATATATATATATATATATATATATATATATATATATATATATATATATAGGTATACCTCCTGCCATTGACAAAGTGACCTGTTTCATATATATATATATATATATATATATATATATATATATATATATATATATATATATATATATATATATATATATAATATATATATAGTATATATATATATATATCCTAGGTAGTAGGTTGGTAAACAGCAACCGCCCAGGGAGGTACTACCGTCCTGCCAAGTGAGTGTACAACGAAAGCCTGTAATTGTTTTACATGATGGTAGGATTGCTGGTGTCTTTTGTCTGTCTCATAAACATGCAAGATTTCAGGTACGTCTTGCTACTACTACTTGCACTTAGGTCACACTACACATACATGTACAAGCATATATATACACACACCCCTCTGGGCTTTCTTCTATTTTCTTTCTAGTTCTTATTCTTGTTTATTTCCTCTTACCTCCATGGGGAAGTGGAACAGAATTCTTCCTCCGTAAGCCATGCGTGTTGTAAGAGGCGACTAAAATGCCGGGAGCAAGGGGCTAGTAACCCCTTCTCCTGTATATATTACTAAATGTAAAAGGAGAAACTTTCATTTTTCCTTCTGGGCCACCCCGCCTCGGTGGGATACGGCCGGTGTGTTGATATATATATATATATATATATATATATATATATATATATATATATATATATATATATATATATATATATATATATATATATATATATATATATGTCGTGCCGAATAGGCAGAACTTGCGATCTTGGCTTAAATAGCAACGCTCATCTTGCCACATAGGACAAGTAAAAATTTGTGTATGCAATAATTTCGCCGAAATCATTGTGAACCTTACGAAAAAAATATATTTGATTGTGTTTGTTTATTACTAAATTATTGTAAACGTATTTAAAATATATTTAGTTGGGTTAGGCTAAAATAAATTGTTCTTGTTATAATAAGGTTAGGTAAGTTTTCTAAGATTCTTTTGGAGCAAAATTAAAATTTTTTACATTAATGTTAATGAAAAAAATATATCTTTAAACATATAAGAGAAAATTTCAGAAAGGACTTAATTTTAAATGAGTTCTTGCTAATTGACCAGTTTTACATATTTTACATATATATATATATATATATATATATATATATATATATATATATATATATATATATATATATATATATATATATATATATATAAAATTGTGGGTTTCAGCTTGTCGAGTATAAAAAACATGTAAGAAACGTGAGTTTGGGATGTGAAGATGTAAATTATGTACTTATAAATCATTGCGTTAATGGTATGTGGTACTGACAGGTTGATGAATAAGACACATGTGCAACACCCAGGTGTTGCACATGTCTTATATATCATACCTACAGATGATAGCCACACAAGTTGCACTAACTGCAAGCTTTAATTGGACGTTTTACCTCTATAATGCATCGCCTGTACAATGCATCACATATGCAATTCATCACATATACAATGCTTCACCTGTATAATGCATCACATGTACAATGGATCACATGTACAATGCTTCACCTGTACAATATTTCACATGTACAATGCTTCACTTGTTCTGACAGTGATACAATACTTGTTGTTGTCATGTATTAGATTGTTGCTACAGGGTGGATGACATTAAATTTGGAAAGAGAAACAATCTATGTCTGTATGGAAAGGTACTTTTCTGTCAACAGTGGAAGATGAAGTTGTGCAAGAGATCTGAATTATGTTGTTTTGTATCAAGTTATGAAGTGAGCAGCTTCTAGTGACTCCATAAAGATGCTGGCAAGTATAGCACCAAACAGTGACCCAATAGACATTTTATACGGCTGTTTGTAGAATGTGTCATCATAAGTGACGCAGCTGAAAAGTGAATGCACAGTTGTTTGTTTTTTCAACGCACCAGTCATATCCCACCGAGGCAAGGTGACCTAAAAAGAAAAACGAAAGTTTTTCTTTTTAAATTTAGTAATTTATACAGGAGAAGGGGTTACTAGCCTCTTACTCCCGGCATTTTAGTCGCCTCTTACGACACGCATGGCTTACGGAGGAAGAATCCTGTTCCACTTCCCCATGGAGACAGTTCAGTTCATTTTATGAAGTCTGTGCCTGGAAGAGTGAGCCCAAAATCATTACCTATCTTTCGACACAAAACATTAATAGCCTGGTCATTGGGTTCTTTTGTGACCCTCACGTCAAGGCTGGTTAGTGTTACGTCTCTAACACTGGTTTGTTGGAGTTCTGAGGCTAAGTCACTGAAATCTTTTAAAGGCCAATCACTGCTGACATCCTGGAACTTTGATAAGGATTTGGTTAGTACATCTGATAATTTATGGGTTTAGCTTCCCATACAGGAAGTAGTAGGTTTTAATTTGATATTAGGTTGGTATGTTTTGAGGTCCACATTAACGTGCTGGTTTTGACTTGATAGATACAATGTATGGTAGTTCCTTTCCTCTTACAAACGTTTTAGAATCTGCCAAGGTTTAAACAAGGTTAAGGTTTGTCAGGAAACAGGACAAGCATTTCCTGACGCGGATCTCAGTCATATGATGGTTCGCAGCTGGAGCTTTTGGTCATCTGACTGAGGCCTTCTACTGGCATACTGATCTACCTCTTTAAAAATTATGATTCTAATTATTACCATTAGAATTACCATGATACTTATGGTAACAAAACGTACACGGGTGAAACGTCAAGAAATTTAACCACTCAGATCAGCGAAGGAATAGTAAGTGACCCTAAGTGATATTTTGCACAATTCATGCGTCCAGTATGGGAACTCATGTAACAATTTGATGCGATGATGATGTGATACCAAATTAGTCATAAAAGATCAGTCTCCCGTCAAGGAAGCTTCCTGGATACCAGCGAAGAGTCCTTAATCCAACTAATCTAAATTGACAAATATGAGACAAAAATGTTATGAAACTGTGCTCACCACAACGACACACACACATGAACCCTGAACTATATGGAACCTCACGGGTGGTTCAACCTTTAGCAATACACTTCAACCACACACCACTCACCATACTAATACTACTACTTCTGCTACTACTACCACCACTAATAATAATAATAATAATAATAATAATAATAATAATAATAATAATAATAATAATAATAATAATAATAATAATAATAATAATAATAATAATAATAATAATAATAATAATAATAATAATAATAATATCACTGCTACCACCACTTTTGCCACTGCTACTATTACCACTATTACTATCCCCACGACTACTGCTGCTATTACTATTGCTACCACTGCCAATACTACCACCACTACTACTCACCACTATACCAGACTATCTTCTGCTTATATAACATGCTATCCCAGGTATGAAGAATGTGCTGCTGCGTCTGACAGATATGACGTAAATGGTTTAAAAAACCGACAAGGTGAAGATAGGTTTACTAAACTATTTACATCATATCCCAAGCATGATTCATTGACTTAAAAATTATTTTACAGAGGCGACAACATTGTCTAAATAAAATTTCCATTTTCTGCACGTCGTCTATCATTTATATAACTGGTCAGCATTTCCATACTGTCTCATTATAAACTTGCATTCCTGGTAGTGACGTTGTTGACTTACAGCCGCTTACCCAGCACAACCATCAGCGTGCTCAGGTATAAAAAGGGTACACACACGCGGGTACGTATACACACACACACACACACACAAACACACACACACACACACACACACACACACACACACACACACACACACACACACACACACACACACACATACACACAAACACACACACACACACACACACACACACACACACACACACACACACACACACACACACACACAGAAGAGGTACAATAAGACTCTGGGAGCAAGGAGTGTACCTAGTAGCGACTAGCGAAAAGGCGGGGCCAGGAGATGTGATCCCCGAAACCACAAACAGGTGAGTACACAAGCGCGCGCACACACACACACACACACACACACACACACACACACACACACACACACACACACACACACACACACACACACACACACACACACACACACACACACACACACACACACACACACACACACACACACACACACACACACACACACACACACACACACACACACACACACACACACACAAACACACAATTTTTAAAAAAAGGAGACAGATACGAGGCATTAAACTACAGACCTGTGTCACTAACGTGTATAATATGCAAAGTCATGGAGAAGATCATCAGGAGGAGAGTGGTGGAGCACCTAGAAAGAAACAAGTGTATAATCGACAACCAGCACGGTTTCAGGGAAGGAAAATCCTGTGTCACAAACCTACTGGAGTTTTATGACAAAGTGACAGAAGTAAGACAAGAGAGAGGGGTGTATAGACTGCATTTTCTTGGACTGCAAGAAGGCCTTCGACACAGTTCCTCACAAGAGGTTAATGCAGGTCTAGGTGGCCTGGTGGTTAACGCTCTCGCTTCACACGGTGAGGGCCTGGGTTCGATTCCCAGCCAGAGTAGAAACATTGGACGTGTTTCTTTCAACCTGTTGTCTATGTTCCCCATCAGTAAAATAAGGAGGCCTGGTCACAGACCGGGCCGCGGGGGCGTTGACCCCCGGAACTCTCTCCAGGTATCCAGGTATCTCAAAAGCTAGAGGATCAGGCACACATAACAGGAAAGGCACTGCAATGGATCAGAGAATATCTGACAGGGAGGCAACAACGAGTCATGGTACGTGACGAAGTGTCAGAGTGGGCGCCTGTGACAAGCGGGGTCCCACAGGTGTCAGTCCTAGGACCTGTGCTGCTGTTGGTATATGTGAATGACATAACGGAAGGGATAGACTCAGAAGTGTCCTTGTTTGCAAATGATGTTAAGTTAATGAGGAGAATCAAATAGGTCGAGGATCAGGCAGGACTACAAAGAGATCTGGACAGGCTACAAGCCTGGTCCACCAACAGGCTCCTTGAATTTAACCCTGCAAAATGCAAAGTCATGAAGATCGGGGAAGGGCAAAGAAGATCCCAGACAGAGTATACTCTAGGTGGCCAAAGACTGCAAACCTCACTCAAGGAAAAAGATCTTGGGGTGAGTACAATACCGAGCACATCTCATGAGGCGCACATCAGTCAGATAACTGCTGCAACATATGGGCACCTGGCAAACCTAAGGATAGCGTTCCGATACCTCAGTAAGGAATCCTTCAAGACTCTGTACACTATATACGTCATGCCCATACTGGAGTATGCAGCACCAGTTTGGAATCCACACCTGGCCAAGCACGTCAAGAAATTAGAGAAAGTGCAAAGGTTTGCAACAAGACTAGTCCCAGAGCTAAGGGGAGTGTCCTACGAAGAAAGGTTAAGGGAAATTGGCCTGACGACACTGGAGGACAGGAAGGTCAGGGGAGACATGATAGCGACATATAAAATACTGCGCGGAATAGACAAGGTGGGCAAAGACAGGATGTTCCAGAGATGGAACACAGAAACAAGGGGTCACAATTGGAAGCTGAAGACTCAGATGAGTCAAAGGGATTTATTTTTTTTTATTATCACACTGGCCGATTCCCACCAAGGCAGGGTGGCCCGAAAAAGAAAAACTTTCACCATCATTCACTCCATCACTGTCTTGCCAGAAGGGTGCTTTACACTACAGTTTTTAAACTGCAACATTAACACCCCTCCTTCAGAGTGCAGGCACTGTACTTCCCATCTCCAGGACTCAAGTCCGGCCTGCCGGTTTCCCTGAATCCCTTCATAAATGTTACTTTGCTCACACTCCAACAGCACGTCAAGTATTAAAAACCATTTGTCTCCATTCACTCCTATCAAACACGCTCACGCATGCCTGCTGGAAGTCCAAGCCCCTCGCACACAAAACCTCCTTTACCCCCTCCCTCCAACCCTTCCTAGGCCGACCCCTACCCCGCCTTCCTTCCACTACAGACTGATACACTCTTGAAGTTATTCTGTTTCGCTCCATTCTCTCTACATGTCCGAACCACCTCAACAACCCTTCCTCAGCCCTCTGGACAACAGTTTTGGTAATCCCGCACCTCCTCCTAACTTCCAAACTACGAATTCTCTGCATTATATTCACACCACACATTGCCCTCAGACATGACATCTCCACTGCCTCCAGCCTTCTCCTCGCTGCAACATTCATCACCCATGCTTCACACCCATATAAGAGCGTTGGTAAAACTATACTCTCATACATTCCCCTCTTTGCCTCCAAGGACAAAGTTCTTTGTCTCCACAGACTCCTAAGTGCACCACTCACTCTTTTTCCCTCATCAATTCTATGATTCACCTCATCTTTCATAGACCCATCCGCTGACACGTCCACTCCCAAATATCTGAATACGTTCACCTCCTCCATACTCTCTCCCTCCAATCTGATATTCAATCTTTCATCACCTAATCTTTTTGTTATCCTCATAACCTTACTCTTTCCTGTATTCACCTTTAATTTTCTTCTTTTGCACACCCTACCAAATTCATCCACCAATCTCTGCAGCTTCTCTTCAGAATCTCCCAAGAGCACAGTGTCATCAGCAAAGAGCAGCTGTGACAACTCCCACTTTGTGTGTGATTCTTTATCTTTTAACTCCACGCCTCTTGCCAAGACCCTCGCATTTACTTCTCTTACAACCCCATCTATAAATATATTAAACAACCACGGTGACATCACACATCCTTGTCTAAGGCCTACTTTTACTGGGAAAAAATTTCCCTCTTTTCTACATACTCTAACTTGAGCCTCACTATCCTCGTAAAAACTCTTCACTGCTTTCAGTAACCTACCTCCTACACCATACACTTGCAACATCTGCCACATTGCCCCCCTATCCACCCTGTCATACGCCTTTTCCAAATCCATAAATGCCACAAAGACCTCTTTAGCCTTATCTAAATACTGTTCACTTATATGTTTCACTGTAAACACCTGGTCCACACACCCCCTACCTTTCCTAAAGCCTCCTTGTTCATCTGCTATCCTATTCTCCGTCTTACTCTTAATTCTTTCAATTATAACTCTACCATACACTTTACCAGGTACACTCAACAGACTTATCCCCCTATAATTTTTGCACTCTCTTTTATCCCCTTTGCCTTTATACAAAGGAACTATGCATGCTCTCTGCCAATCCCTAGGTACCTTACCCTCTTCCATACATTTATTAAATAATTGCACCAACCACTCCAAAACTATATCCCCACCTGCTTTTAACATTTCTATCTTTATCCCATCAATCCCGGCTGCCTTACCCCCTTTCATTTTACCTACTGCCTCACGAACTTCCCCCACACTCACAACTGGCTCTTCCTCACTCCTACAAGATGTTATTCCTCCTTGCCCTTCTTCAGTCATAGAGTTGTCAAGCAGTGGAGTAGCCTAGAAAGTGACGTAGTGGAGGCGGGAACCATACATAGTTTTAAGGCGAGGTTTGATAAAGCTCATGGAGCAGGGAGAGAGAGGACCTAGTAGCAATCAGTAAAGAGGCGGGGCCAGGAGCTATGAATCGACCCCTGAAACCACAAATAGGTGAGTACACACACACACACACACACACACACACACACACATACAAACCAATCAAATCTACTCCCACCTTTCCTCACCCACTTTTACACTCCTACCACCTGGCAGTACAAGAACATCCCCCCACCACTACCCCTCACCCTGACCCCCCAACCTCCCACTTCCCTGTACTTCTCTTCTCCCTCCCCCCCCTTGGTCCAAGGTTATGGAATACTTAACGATATCCTCATTGTCCTGCTGAAGTCTCCCAGCTCAGGCTGACGGATTACAACACCTTGTATGAGCTCCATCCTGCGTGATGGAATATGACAGAGAAACATGGGTAACTTTTGTTCCTACTGCGTAATCATCATATGGAATAAGCTAGCAGCACACTTCTGATGTATCCAGTTTTTATTAAATAAGAATAACGGATCAAGAAACCGCGACACTAAGAACCAGAAAACAGCAATGAGATTGAAAGTATTTTGTACAATGGAATGACAAACAAGAGCGACGAACAAAAAGAGTGAATAGAAGAGGCAACCCCAGATATCACAGGATTTACAGACAAAATTCATGTAGACAATAACAGATGCAGTTCTTCCAATAGGATATGAAATTCTGATGAAAGATGGAGGGAACAAAGGAGGGAAAGGAGCTACATCGATAACCAGAAACCAGTAAGAGTTTCGATGCAAAGAGAGGAAAAACAGAGGGGCATCAGTTGACTACAGTCAGAATGCTTATGACTAGAGAACCCAGAGTAACTGACAGTAGTGATGAGCAACCCAGTAATAAATAGCAGCAGGAGACCAAGACAGGAATACAGCAACGAAAGCAAAGTGGTGTTAGGCGCCGATACTGGAGGGATTGGTCCCAAACCTGCGCACCAAAATTACTACTTATAATCACAAGAGGCTTGGCAGACGGTGCAAGATACCTCCAATGAAAAGCAGGGAAGCAATGAATACGCTGAAAGAGAACTCAGTACCTAGAAAGGGACGATAACGCTTCAACACCCTCAAGAGGAAACTCGACAAATTCCTCAAAACGATTCTGATCAGCCTAATTGTGGTACATACACTAAACTATGGGAGGCTGGTCCTAACAGCATGATCAATCCCAGCAATCAGGAGGCCTGGTCAGGGGGACAGAGCTGCGGAGTCTGTGTCCTGTGGAAGTGACTCCAGGTAACATCCAGGTACCATAGCAGATGTGGCGAGAAGACCCCATATTACTAATAAAAAGTTACTGACCATGGGAAATTTTTAACAACAGAATAGACTGGGAGAGTTAGGACTCACACAAAGGACAGGATACGTGATGAACTGAGATGACGACGATGGTAGCTGAAAACTTTATGTGTCGACTTTTCACAGACACAAGCAGAGAGAGAGAGAGAGAGAGAGAGAGAGAGAGAGAGAGAGAGAGAGAGAGAGAGAGAGAGAGAGAGAGAGAGAGAGAGAGACAGACAGACAGACAGACAGACAGACTGACAGAGAGAGGAACGAGGGGGGACGAATCAATTGTTCACCCTAAGTTCATCTGACACAGAAGAAATATAATATGAGAAGGCACCTGGATGCTAGTGACAATACAGTACTGAGATTCCAATACGTTGTGGAAATGCACCTGGGGAGAGAGAGAGAGAGAGAGAGAGAGAGAGAGAGAGAGAGAGAGAGAGAGAGAGAGAGAGAGAGAGAGAGAGAGAGAGAGAGAGAGAGAGAGAGAGAGAGAGCAGGGAATGGAAGGTGGAAACCAGACTTCAGAAGGAAACACTACTCATATATAAGATAATTCATAAACGCGCTAGGAAAGGAAACTAATAAGAATGACGACAAATGAGATAAAGGAGTATTTAGGTAAAAGTGCCAGGAAACAGAAGAGAAAGTTGTACCAAGAAGTATATAAATGGTACACAATACCGGCAAGATGAAGATTTAGACACATGTGCAACATCTGGGTATCTTTACTTTGTAAACGTTTCGCCATCCAGTGGCTTTACCAACACAATACATGGAAACAATCTGAAGCCTGTATAAATATATACAGAAAATAGTGGAGGACGTTGTAATCAGACCCTGAGCCCAGGAGGAAGTGATCAGCACCCTAGTCTTGAAGAATCTGAAGCTTGTGCTTCAGATGTTACACGTGTGTCTAATTCTTCCATCAAAAATTAGAGTAAACAAAGATAAGAAAAGAAGAGAACACATGGTTCACACAAAGATGCTAAAAATGCAAGAGAATAGAAAAAATAGAGAAAGCAAAGAACAGCAAAAAACTGAGAAGTCTGGTCTGGAATCTAGCTGAGAAAACAAAGTCCCCCATCCCTACAATCTACAACAGATAGACAACGGATAGATAGGTAGACTGTTGTGGATGCCACGAACATCAGTCGACTAGGTCACAAGTACCTATTTACATCTAGATAACTGGGTGAACAGGGGCAGTAGGTGTAAGATAATGAATTGTTAGGCTGGTGCTGGGTGGAAGATGATAGAGGAGAGGACGGGTAGAATGAGAAAGGAGGGACAACTAAAGGACGAAAGGGAGGTGAAAATGCAAGACGGAAAGAAGGAGGGAAAAAAAATGAAAGGAAAGGGCAAGAAGTAAGTGAAGGAATAATCTGAAGGAAGAAATGTATGAGGCAAAAAAAAGGGGAAAGGGAGGGTTGAAAAAAGAAAAGAAGGAACAGGAAGAAAGGGAGGGTAGGCGTGAATTAAGAAAGGGAGGGTAGGCGTGAATTAAGAAAGGGAGGGAAGGCGTGAATTAAGAAAGGGAGGGAAGGCGTGAATTAAGAAAGGGAGGGAAGGCGTGAATTAAGAAAGGGAGGGAAGGCGTGGAGAAAGGGAAGGATTAGGCAGGAAATACCACTCACTCAACAACAATGGCTGCCACTCACACCTACACAAGGGGATGGAATCTTAGTACTATGATGGTACCATGAGTCCCCACTTAAATTATGCACCATGAATCTTCACTCAAACCATGAATCATGAATCCCCATTCAAACACTCTACCAGGAGCCACCCCTTGAACCATGTACCATGACATTACTTAAACCATGTTCCATGACAGTACTTAAACCAAGTACCATGGCAGTACTTAAACCATGTTCCATGACAATACTTAAACCAAGTACCATGACAGTACTTAAACCATGTTCCATGACAGTACTTAAACCAAGTACCATGGCAGTACTTAAACCATGTACCATGACAATACTTAAACCATGTACCATGACGGTACTCACTTCAACGATGTACCATGACAGTATTCACTTCAACCATGTACTATGACAGTACTCACCTCAACCATGTACTATGACAGTACTCACTTCAACCATGACAGTACTCACTTCAACCATGTACCATGACAGTACTCACTTCAACCATGTACCATGACTACTCACCTCAACAATGTACTATGACAGTACTCACTTCAACAATGTATCATGACAGTACTCACTTCAACCATGTACCATGACAGTACTCACTTCAACCATGTACCATGACAGTACTCACTTCAACCATGTATCATTACAGTACTCACTTCAACCATGTACCATGACAGTACTCACTTCAACCATGTACCATGACAGTACTCACTTCAACCATGTATCATTACAGTACTCACTTCAACCATGTACCACGACAGTACTCACTTCAACCATGTACCATGACAGTACTCACTTCAACCATGTACTATGACAGTACTCACTTCAACAATGTATCATGACAGTACTCACTTCAACCATGTACCATGACAGTACTCACTTCAACCATGTACCATGACAGTACTCACTTCAACCATGTATCATTACAGTACTCACTTCAACCATGTACCAGGCCAGTACTCACTTCAACCATGTACCATGACAGTACTCACTTCAACCATGTACAAGGACAGTACTCACTTCAACCATGTACCATTACAGTACTCACTTCAACCATGTACCATGATAGCACTCACTTCAACCATGTACCATGACAGTACTCACTTCAACCATGTACTATGACAGTACTCATTTCAACCATGTAACATGACAGTACTCACTTCAACCATGTACCATGACAGTACTCACTTCAACGATGTACCACGACAGTACTCACTTCAACCATGTACCATGACAGTACTCACTTCAACCATGTACCATGAAAGTACTCACTTCAACCATGTACCATGACAGTACTCACTTCAACCATGTACCACGGCAGTACTCACTTCAACCATGTACCACGACAGTACTCACTTCAACCATGTACCACGACAGTACTCACTTCAACCATGTACCATGACAGTACTCACTTCACCCATGTACCATGACAGTACTCACTTCAACCATGTACCACGACAGTACTCACTTCAACCATGTACCACGACAGTACTCACTTCAACCATGTACCATGACAGTACTCACTTCACCCATGTACAATGACAGTACTCACTTCAACCATGTACCATGACAGTACTCACTTCAACCATGTACCACGACAGTACTCACTTCAACCATGTACCACGACAGTACTCACTTCAACCATGTACCATGACAGTACTCACTTCAACTATGTACTATAACAGTACTCACTTCAACCATGTACCACGACAGTACTCACTTCAACCATGTACCACGACAGTACTCACTTCAACCATGTACTATGACAGTACTCACTTCAAACATGTACCACGACAGTACTCACTTCAACCATGTACCACGAGAGTACTCACTTCAACCATGTACCACGATAGTACTCGCTTCAACCATGTACCATGACAGTACTCACTTCAACCATGTACCACGACAGTACTCACTTCAACCATGTACCACGACAGTACTCACTTCAACCATGTACCATGACAGTACTCACTTCAACCATGTACCACGACAGTACTCACTTCAAACATATACCGCGACAGTACTCACTTCAACCATGTACCATGACAGTACTCACTTCAACCATGTACCATGACAGTACTCACTTCAACCATGTACCATGACAGTACTCACTTCAACCATGTACCACGACAGTACTCACTTCAAACATATACCGCGACAGTACTCACTTCAACCATGTACCATGACAGTACTCACTTCAACCATGTACCATGACAGTACTCACTTCAACCATGTACCACGACAGTACTCACTTCAAACATATACCGCGACAGTACTCACTTCAACCATGTACCATGACAGTACTCACTTCAACCATGTACCATGACAGTACTCACTTCAACCATGTACCACGACAGTACTCACTTCAAACATATACCGCGACAGTACTCACTTCAACCATGTACCATGACAGTACTCACTTCAACCATGTACCATGACAGTACTCACTTCAACCATGTACCATGACAGTACTCACTTCAACCATGTACCATGACAGTACTCACTTCAACCATGTACCACGACAGTACTCACTTCAACCATGTACCATGACAGTACTCACTTCAACCATGTACCATGACAGTACTCACTTCAACCATGTACCATGACAGTACTCACTTCACCCATGTACCACGACAGTACTCACTTCAACCATGTACCATGACAGTACTCACTTCAACCATGTACCATGACAGTACTCACTTCAACCATGTACCATGACAGTACTCACTTCAACCATGTACCATGAGAGTACTCACTTCAACCATGTACTATGACAGTACTCACTTCAACCATGTACTATGACAGTACTCACTTCAACCATGTACCATGACAGTACTCACTTCAACCATGTACTATGACAGTACTCACTTCAACCATGTACCATGACAGTACTCACTTCAACCATGTACCATGACAGTACTCACTTCAACCATGTACCATGACAGTACTCACTTCAACCATGTACCATGAGAGTACTCACTTCAACCATGTACTATGACAGTACTCACTTCAACCATGTACTATGACAGTACTCACTTCAACCATGTACCATGACAGTACTCACTTCAACCATGTACCATGACAGTACTCACTTCAACCATGTACCATGACAGTACTCACTTCAACCATGTACCATGACAGTACTCACTTCAACCATGTACCATGACAGTACTCACTTCAACCATGTACCATGAGAGTACTCACTTCAACCATGTACTATGACAGTACTCACTTCAACCATGTACTATGACAGTACTCACTTCAACCATGTACCATGACAGTACTCACTTCAACCATGTACCATGACAGTACTCACTTCAACCATGTACCATGACAGTACTCACTTCAACCATGTACCATGACAGTACTCACTTCAACCATGTACCATGACAGTACTCACTTCAACCATGTACCATGACAGTACTCACTTCAACCATGTACCATGACAGTACTCACTTCAACCATGTACCATGACAGTACTCACTTCAACCATGTACCATGACAGTACTCACTTCAACCATGTACCATGACAGTACTCACTTCAACCATGTACCATGACAGTACTCACTTCAACCATGTACCATGACAGTACTCACTTCAACCATGTACCATGACAGTACTCACTTCAACCATGTACCATGACAGTACTCACTTCAACCATGTACCATGACAGTACTCACTTCAACCATGTACCATGACAGTACTCACTTCAACCATGTACCATGACAGTACTCACTTCAACCATGTACCATGACAGTACTCACTTCAACCATGTACCATGACAGTACTCACTTCAACCATGTACTATGACGTCTTACATTATCATGGTCTTTATCTTACTTTTTCTTTCTTCGAATATTTTTTTCTTCCGAGTCACGTTCTATATATTATTCGCCTTCTTCTTCTCTTTCTTCTTTTGCTTTCTCCTGCTGACCTGCTAAGTACACTTCTCCTGCTGACCTGCTAAGTACACTTCTCCTGCTGACCTGCTAAGTACACTTCTCCTGCTGACCTGCTAAGTACACTTCTCCTGCTGACCTGCTAAGTACACTTCTCCTGCTGACCTGCTAAGTACACTTCTCCTGCTGACCTGCTAAGTACAACTCTCCTGCTGACCTGCTAAGTACAACTCTCCTGCTGACCTGCTAAGTACAACTCTCCTGCTGACCTGCTAAGTACAACTCTCCTGCTGACCTGCTAAGTACAACTCTCCTGCTGACCTGCTAAGTACAACTCTCCTGCTGACCTGCTAAGTACAACTCTCCTGCTGACCTGCTAAGTACAACTCTCCTGCTGACCTGCTAAGTACAACTCTCCTGCTGACCTGCTAAGTACAACTCTCCTGCTGACCTGCTAAGTACAACTCTCCTGCTGACCTGCTAAGTACAACTCTCCTGCTGACCTGCTAAGTACAACTCTCCTGCTGACCTGCTAAGTACAACTCTCCTGCTGACCTGCTAAGTACAACTCTCCTGCTGACCTGCTAAGTACAACTCTCCTGCTGACCTGCTAAGTACAACTCTCCTGCTGACCTGCTAAGTACAACTCTTCTGCTGACCTGCTAAGTACAACTCTTCTGCTGACCTTCTAAGTGCACTTCTGCTGACCTGCTAAGTACACTTCTCCTGCTGACCTTCTAAGTGCACTTCTGCTGACCTGCTAAGTACACTTCTCCTGCTGACCTGCTAAGTACACTTCTCCTGCTGACCTGTTAAATACAATTCATGAAATTACATTAATTTCTTAATGTCATCTTGAGATTTGCTGCTTAGTTACTTTCTGCATTTTTTTACGAATATAACTGCAGTTTTTTAACTGTAGTGTAAATGCTCCTCTGGCAAGACAGTGATGGAGCGAATAATGATGAAAGTGTTTTATTCTTTCTCTGGTCACCCTGCCTCGGTCTGAAACCACCGATGTTACAGAGATGAGAAAGAAACACAAGTGCAGAGCAACACGGGCCACGGGCTGGACAGACTCAGTGACACGAAATAGTGCTTCAGCAGGTGTTGTTGCTGGTTCTGGTGTTGTTTCTTAAGACGGAGAAGTTACAGATCTAGAGAGACGAAGTAGGGTTTGAGCTGGTGCTGTTGTCTGAAGATGGTTCTGTTATTATCACGGAAGCAACTGGTGGTGTTACTGGTGGTGTTACTTACTGGTGGTGTTACTGGTGTTGTTGCTGAAGACAGTACTGCTACAGCTACAGGTCTAGAAACAACATCAGTCGAGAACCCAGTCTCCACCAATCAACGCCAACCGAAAGTCGAAATGTGTAAATTCTTTGCCTGAATATGTTGTCCTGCCTCCTGCATACCATTTGCAAGATACCATGGGAAATTAACCAAGGTATTTGCAAACATTCAAAACCCTAGAATTTCTCTAGTACCAGGAAGCAGAAAAAAATGGCAAGACATGACAAAAATATTCCAGCACCTCGAGCCTTGGTGGACTGGAAGCACAGTCAATGGCCGTCACACCAGAATCTCAGATATTTAATTAACAACAACAACAACAACAACAACAACAAAAACTAACAAACAAGTAATACATCATCTTGTGTATTTGGACATATATCTCAACCATTCGCCAACAACAAAATACCGTTTATTATTAATTGACTCCTCGCAGTCCAATGTAATGTTTGTAGCTTCCAAGGAGACCCATATCAAAGACCACTTTAACAATGAAATTTGGATACCTGGTTACAAGTCAAATCAGCTCGTGATCAAACTATGATTTGCACGTTGGACCTAGTGCAACCAGCAACAACAGCCTGGCTGATCAAGCCTTAATGCGCTGAAAGGTCTGATGAGAGACCAGTCTGCGGGGGCACTGATCCCTAAAAACATCCTTCAGGACCAAAGCTCTCAGGAAATCATTTACCGATTAACGTTTCGGATACTTCCTCATCCATCTTCAGAATCTAAAACTGTTTTATAATAATAATAATAATAATAATAATAATAATAATAATAATAATAATAATAATAATAATAATAATAATAATAAAATCTCAATATTATACAGGTTAATAATTCTAATCATGATATGACTTAAGTCACCAAAGTACAACACTAGCAACTGAACTAACATTACATCTGTACAGATCTATCACACTTCAAGAGCGACTAAGAATCTTAAAACTAAGTTGATTTGTAAACTACTCAAGAATATACCATAATAAATAAAACTATAAGTTACAAATTATTATATCTGACCAGATATAACAAGTATGCTATAGTTACACTTGCTGTAGTTACACTTGCTGTAGTTACACTTGCTGTAGTTACACTTGCTGTAGTTACACTTGCTGTAGTTACACTTGCTATAGTTACACTTGCTGTAGTTACACTTGCTGTAGTTACACTTGCTGTAGTTACACTTGCTGTAGTTACACTTGCTGTAGTTACACTTGCTGTAGTTACACTTGCTGTAGTTACACTTGCTGTAGTTACACTTGCTATAGTTACACTTGCTGTAGTTACACTTGCTGTAGTTACACTTGCTGTAGTTACACTTGCTGTAGTTACACTTGCTATAGTTACACTTGCTGTAGTTACACTTGCTGTAGTTACACTTGCTGTAGTTACACTTGCTGTAGTTACACTTGCTGTAGTTACACTTGCTGTAGTTACACTTGCTATAGTTACACTTGCTGTAGTTACACTTGCTATAGTTACACTTGCTGTAGCTACACTAGCTGTAGTTACACTTGCTGTAGTTACACTTGCTGTAGTTACACTTGCTGTAGTTACACTTGCTGTAGTTACACTTGCTGTAGTTACACTTGCTATAGTTACACTTGCTGTAGCTACACTAGCTGTAGTTACACTTGCTGTAGTTACACTTGCTGTAGTTACACTTGCTGTAGTTACACTTGCTGTAGTTACACTTGCTATAGTTACACTTGCTGTAGTTACACTTGCTGTAGTTACACTTGCTGTAGTTACACTTGCTATAGTTACACTTGCTGTAGCTACACTAGCTGTAGTTACACTTGCTGTAGTTACACTTGTTATAGTACAATTCCTGTAGTTACACCTGCTACCTCTCTTCGCCTGGTAATAAATAAGTAGCGGGAGGTAATAAAGTATTGTGGGTCGCACCTTGGACAGGGCGAGATTTACACTTGCTGTCCATGTTCGCCTCTCAGTGACTGTGCCTGCGTGTTGACAGACTGTTACAGAAAGCATCGTGGGGCTGGGCTTCGAAATGAGCTCAAGATAACTTTTAGCCTGTGTGGCTTATCCAGACACGCTCCATATAAGAAAAAGCACACGAGTACTTACAAAAAGTCTACAGCATTAGGTCATGCTACGCACCAGCGTTAAACTCAGTCAAGATATAATCAGTGAGGGATAAAACATACTCACAAGAATAGTTTGGTTTAGCATACGTTACCATGAGTTGAATACCTAGGGATTCCAATCCCGTAGCTTGGTTGGTAGGGCACTCTACTCACCTAATGAGGTCCGTCGTTCGATCCCCGGCAAGGGTGGAAACACTAGGGGTGTGTTTCCTTAAGACAACTGCTGTCTCTGTTCACCTAGCAGTAAATGGTTACCTCGGTGTTAACCGACTGGTGTGGGTCGCATCCTGGGGACATAATTTGCCCGAAATGCTCTGTATAACAAGGGACTTTCTATATAGTATGTCACTGATGTTGGGTAGGCCTGTATACGTTATACATATACTTATAGAAATAAAGATTGGATATATCATCAGTGTGCTGCTACCCTCTTCTAGTTACACAGTGGGAACAAAACCTGTTACAATACACTACGTTTTCCTGCCATATTCCATCATGGAGGAAGGGCCTTATACGAAGTGTTGAAATGCGTCAGCTTGAGCTGGGAGACTTCAGTAGGGCAATGAGGATACTGTCAAGTATTCCATTAAGAGTTCTTCAGTTACGGGAGCTTCAAAAGTTTCATTCCAGGGTGAGAGGTGGCATGCGCCGACTGCAAGTAGGTGGTTGTTTCTGGCAGCTGCAGCTTATGCAGATCTCTGTTAAGAAACATTCGTCTTGCATTAGACGTGAGTCATTCAATACCCTTATATATAATGGCTCCCCTTTCCTTCGTGTGCTAGTGTCACTAGTTAATGGTCCAAGTTGAACCAAAGCGTAGTCACAGGTTTCGTTCTCCTATGGGCAGGTTCCTTTGTATAAAGGCAAAGGGGATAAAAGAGAGTGCAAAAATTATAGGGGGATAAGTCTGTTGAGTGTACCTGGTAAAGTGTATGGTAGAGTTATAATTGAAAGAATTAAGAGTAAGACGGAGAATAGGATAGCAGATGAACAAGGAGGCTTTAGGAAAGGTAGGGGGTGTGTGGACCAGGTGTTTACAGTGAAACATATAAGTGAACAGTATTTAGATAAGGCTAAAGAGGTCTTTGTGGCATTTATGGATTTGGAAAAGGCGTATGACAGGGTGGATAGGGGGGCAATGTGGCAGATGTTGCAAGTGTATGGTGTAGGAGGTAGGTTACTGAAAGCAGTGAAGAGTTTTTACGAGGATAGTGAGGCTCAAGTTAGAGTATGTAGGAAAGAGGGAAATTTTTTCCCAGTAAAAGTAGGCCTTAGACAAGGATGTGTGATGTCACCGTGGTTGTTTAATATATTTATAGATGGGGTTGTAAGAGAAGTAAATGCGAGGGTCTTGGCAAGAGGCGTGGAGTTAAAAGATAAAGAATCACACACAAAGTGGGAGTTGTCACAGCTGCTCTTTGCTGATGACACTGTGCTCTTGGGAGATTCTGAAGAGAAGTTGCAGAGATTGGTGGATGAATTTGGTAGGGTGTGCAAAAGAAGAAAATTAAAGGTGAATACAGGAAAGAGTAAGGTTATGAGGATAACAAAAAGATTAGGTGATGAAAGATTGAATATCAGATTGGAGGGAGAGAGTATGGAGGAGGTGAACGTATTCAGATATTTGGGAGTGGACGTGTCAGCAGATGGGTCTATGAAAGATGAGGTGAATCATAGAATTGATGAGGGAAAAAGAGTGAGTGGTGCACTTAGGAGTCTGTGGAGACAAAGAACTTTGTCCTTGGAGGCAAAGAGGGGAATGTATGAGAGTATAGTTTTACCAACGCTCTTATATGGGTGTGAAGCGTGGGTGATGAATGTTGCAGCGAGGAGAAGGCTGGAGGCAGTGGAGATGTCATGTCTGAGGGCAATGTGTGGTGTGAATATAATGCAGAGAATTCGTAGTTTGGAAGTTAGGAGGAGGTGCGGGATTACCAAAACTGTTGTCCAGAGGGCTGAGGAAGGGTTGTTGAGGTGGTTCGGACATGTAGAGAGAATGGAGCGAAACAGAATGACTTCAAGAGTGTATCAGTCTGTAGTGGAAGGAAGGCGGGGTAGGGGTCGGCCTAGGAAGGGTTGGAGGGAGGGGGTAAAGGAGGTTTTGTGTGCGAGGGGCTTGGACTTCCAGCAGGCATGCGTGAGCGTGTTTGATAGGAGTGAATGGAGACAAATGGTTTTTAATACTTGACGTGCTGTTGGAGTGTGAGCAAAGTAACATTTATGAAGGGATTCAGGGAAACCGGCAGGCCGGACTTGAGTCCTGGAGATGGGAAGTACAGTGCCTGCACTCTGAAGGAGGGGTGTTAATGTTGCAGTTTAAAAACTGTAGTGTAAAGCACCCTTCTGGCAAGACAGTGATGGAGTGAATGATGGTGAAAGTTTTTCTTTTTCGGGCCACCCTGCCTTGGTGGGAATCGGCCGGTGTGATAATAAAAAAAAAAAATGGGCAGGTTATTTGTGTATAATGCCAATTTCGTGTATGTCATTTTACTCAGCCTGGAGCACGATTAGTTATTGTTTTCCAGGATACGTGCACCATCCCGGTACGAGGTGCTGTCTGGTGTGTCAGAGGGAAGGTTGGTGGTCTGAGCAAGGTTACCTCACATTTAGAAACAGCTCAGATCACCAGACCCTCTCCTGCCTCTGGCTGGCTCACATATCAAATTTGCCTTACTGTATGTATGTGTGAAAGTGGTAGCGAGAGCATTCTCACTTTATTTTCTCAAGAACTATTCACTATTAGGTTTAACTTGTCCCAGAAATCTGTATATATTTGCACACAAGTTCTGATTATGGGAATGAATATTAAAATAACCTCTTTTACTGAATATACTCCATTCTTCATTGTTTCGTGACTAAAGCAGGTGCCTAGTACCACCTGGTATGAGGGGCCCTTTGTAAGTACTTGTGTTGGTGAACAACGTGAGAGAGAGAAAAAAAGAAAATAATGAATATATGAAAGAATCATAAACACAAACACACAAAAGTGTTTACAAAGCGCCCGCCTTAAAGTCTCATTATTTTTTTATTAAACAAGATGACGTGAAAAACGAGTGTTTATTTTGCCAACACACTAGCACGCTAACAGTGCCATCTTTATTATAAAGATGCAAACACTATCGCACCTGCGGGACCGTCTATATTACCTTCTAAATACTACCGCACCTGCGGCGCCATCTATTATTACGTCCTAAACACGACAGCACCATCTACACAACGGCACCAATGGCGCGTCTATATCCTGTCTTAAACTTTAACGCACTACCCCTCAAGGAAGGTTCCTTGATGTTGGTGAGGGGCTCTTGATTTAGGGAATTGGATCTGTGCTCCAGTTCCCCGAATTATGACTGAATGCCTTCCACATCCCCCCCCCAGGCGCTGTATAATCCTCGGGGTTTAGCGCTTCCCCTTTGATTATAATAATAATAATTTAACGCACTTGCGGCGCCTTCCATATCCTTCCCTAAACACCACAGTAACTTCAGAATAGTATATATTGTTTTAAGAAGCGGCTAGTTTATTGTGCACTCCATATCCATCCTATGGACGGTAGTGCAAGAACATATGGGCGCACTAGATGCCTAGGAACTAGGCCCCAAAAAGGATAACGGGAGTACATCTGGACTTAGATCTACAAGTGGACTTCTACCTGTTGCAAGCAATTTTGGAAATTTGCTTAATATGTTTGGTATCTCGTTCTCATTAATAAGATATCTTGAAATATCACATAAACTATTATACTATCTTTATATTCCTCAATATGTGAACAATAAAACACATAGTGTTCAAGACAGTGACCATAAGATTGGCCACATACTTAGCATTTGGTTTGATCATCATCTGTGTGTCAGCCAAACTGCCAGAGGTACTTGTAACCAAGCCTAAGCCTGGCTACTACAACATCAGCCAGTCTGTTTACATTGCGAGTTGCTCCATATGGTAACACAGTTATCTATGTTCATGTTATCATACTGGATGATATATCTACTCAGACTTGTAACTGCATTCCTGTAGCATTTAATTTCATTATCTACTTCTCTACTAATATTATTCCTAACGCTAGACACAGACACACCAATGTTATATTCTACATTTGCCTTCAGGGTGTTTTTATATATATATATATATATATATATATATATATATATATATATATATATATATATATATATAGTATATATATACACTATATATATATATATATATATATATATATATATATATATATATATATATATATATATATATATATATATATATACACTATATACTATATATATATATAATATATATATATATATATATATATATATATATATATATATATATATATATATATATATATATATATATATATATATATATATATATATATATATACACTATATACTATATATATATATATATATATATATATATATATATATATATATATATATATATATATATATATATATATATATATATATATATATATATATATATATATATATATATATATATATATACATACTATATGGACTTCTACCTGTTGCAAGCAATTTTGGAAATTTGCTTAATATGTTTGGTATCTCGTTCTCATTGAAGCCTTTTTATCCACTTCTCCGAGGCTATGGGTCCCACAATTTACACCAGAGGTGGACCCCATCCTATACACAATATATATATATATATATATATATATATATATATATATATATATATATATATATATATATATATATATATATATATATATATATATATATATATATATATATATATATAATGTGTATATATATATATATATATATATATATATATATATATATATATATATATATATATTATATATATATGTCGTGCCGAACATGTAAAACTGGTCAATTAGCAAGAACTCATTTAAAATTAAGTCCTTTCTAAAATTTTCTCTTATAAGTTTAAAGACGTATTTTTTTGATTAATGTTAATGTAAAAGTTTTTAATTTTGCACCAAAAGGAACTTAGAAAACTTACCTAACCTTATTATAATAAGCGCAATTTATTGCAGCCTAACCCAACTAAATATATTTTAGATTTGTTTACAATAATTTAATACTAAACAAACACAGTGAAATATATTTTTTCCGTTAGGTTCAGAATGATTTTGGCGAAATAATTGCATACACAAATTTTCACTTGTCCTATATGGCAAGATGAGCGTTGCTATTTAAGCCAAGATGGCAAGTTCTGCCTATTCGGCACGACATATATATATATATATAAATATATAAATATATATATATATATATATATATTTATATAAACACGCTAAGATAACAGGGATATCTTGCTACTCCTACTTACACTTTGGTCACACTTCACAGACACGCACATGCATATATATATATACATACATCTAGGTTTTTCTCCTTTTTCTAAATAGCTCTTGTTCTTTTTTATTTCTTCTATTGTCCATGGGGAAGTGGAAAAGAATCTTTCCTCCGTAAGCCATGCGTGTCGTATGAGGCGACTAAAATGCCGGGAGCAATGGGCTAGTAACCCCTTCTCCTGTATACAATTACTAAAAAAGAGAAGAAGAAAAACTTTATAAAACTGGGTTGCTTAAATGTGCGTGGATGTAGTGCGGATGACAAGAAACAGATGATTGCTGATGTTATGAATGAAAAGAAGTTGGATGTCCTGGCCCTAAGCGAAACAAAGCTGAAGGGGGTAGGAGAGTTTCAGTGGGGGGAAATAAATGGGATTAAATCTGGAGTATCTGAGAGAGTTAGAGCAAAGGAAGGGGTAGCAGTAATGTTAAATGATCAGTTATGGAAGGAGAAAAGAGAATATGAATGTGTAAATTCAAGAATTATGTGGATTAAAGTAAAGGTTGGATGCGAGAAGTGGGTCATAATAAGCGTGTATGCACCTGGAGAAGAGAGGAATGCAGAGGAGAGAGAGAGATTTTGGGAGATGTTAAGTGAATGTATAGGAGCCTTTGAACCAAGTGAGAGAGTAATTGTGGTAGGGGACTTGAATGCTAAAGTAGGAGAAACTTTTAGAGAGGGTGTGGTAGGTAAGTTTGGGGTGCCAGGTGTAAATGATAATGGGAGCCCTTTGATTGAACTTTGTATAGAAAGGGGTTTAGTTATAGGTAATACATATTTTAAGAAAAAGAGGATAAATAAGTATACACGATATGATGTAGGGCGAAATGACAGTAGTTTGTTGGATTATGTATTGGTAGATAAAAGACTGTTGAGTAGACTTCAGGATGTACATGTTTATAGAGGGGCCACAGATATATCAGATCACTTTCTAGTTGTAGCTACACTGAGAGTAAAAGGTAGATGGGATACAAGGAGAATAGAAGCATCAGGGAAGAGAGAGGTGAAGGTTTATAAACTAAAAGAGGAGGCAGTTAGGGTAAGATATAAACAGCTATTGGAGGATAGATGGGCTAATGAGAGCATAGGCAATGGGGTCGAAGAGGTATGGGGTAGGTTTAAAAATGTAGTGTTAGAGTGTTCAGCAGAAGTTTGTGGTTACAGGAAAGTGGGTGCAGGAGGGAAGAGGAGCGATTGGTGGAATGATGATGTAAAGAGAGTAGTAAGGGAGAAAAAGTTAGCATATGAGAAGTTTTTACAAAGTAGAAGTGATGCAAGGAGGGAAGAGTATATGGAGAAAAAGAGAGAAGTTAAGAGAGTGGTGAAGCAATGTAAAAAGAGAGCAAATGAGAGAGTGGGTGAGATGTTATCAACAAATTTTGTTGAAAATAAGAAAAAGTTTTGGAGTGAGATTAACAAGTTAAGAAAGCCTAGAGAACAAATGGATTTGTCAGTTAAAAATAGGAGAGGAGAGTTATTAAATGGAGAGGTAGAGGTATTGGGAAGATGGAAGGAATATTTTGAGGAATTGTTAAATGTTGATGAAGATAGGGAAGCTGTGATTTCGTGTATAGGGCAAGGAGGAATAACATCTTGTAGGAGTGAGGAAGAGCCAGTTGTGAGTGTGGGGGAAGTTCGTGAGGCAGTAGGTAAAATGAAAGGGGGTAAGGCAGCCGGGATTGATGGGATAAAGATAGAAATGTTAAAAGCAGGTGGGGATATAGTTTTGGAGTGGTTGGTGCAATTATTTAATAAATGTATGGAAGAGGGTAAGGTACCTAGGGATTGGCAGAGAGCATGCATAGTTCCTTTGTATAAAGGCAAAGGGGATAAAAGAGAGTGCAAAAATTATAGGGGGATAAGTCTGTTGAGTGTACCTGGTAAAGTGTATGGTAGAGTTATAATTGAAAGAATTAAGAGTAAGACGGAGAATAGGATAGCAGATGAACAAGGAGGCTTTAGGAAAGGTAGGGGGTGTGTGGACCAGGTGTTTACAGTGAAACATATAAGTGAACAGTATTTAGATAAGGCTAAAGAGGTCTTTGTGGCATTTATGGATTTGGAAAAGGCGTATGACAGGGTGGATAGGGGGGCAATGTGGCAGATGTTGCAAGTGTATGGTGTAGGAGGTAGGTTACTGAAAGCAGTGAAGAGTTTTTACGAGGATAGTGAGGCTCAAGTTAGAGTATGTAGGAAAGAGGGAAATTTTTTCCCAGTAAAAGTAGGCCTTAGACAAGGATGTGTGATGTCACCGTGGTTGTTTAATATATTTATAGATGGGGTTGTAAGAGAAGTAAATGCGAGGGTCTTGGCAAGAGGCGTGGAGTTAAAAGATAAAGAATCACACACAAAGTGGGAGTTGTCACAGCTGCTCTTTGCCGATGACACTGTGCTCTTGGGAGATTCTGAAGAGAAGTTGCAGAGATTGGTGGATGAATTTGGTAGGGTGTGCAAAAGAAGAAAATTAAAGGTGAATACAGGAAAGAGTAAGGTTATGAGGATAACAAAAAGATTAGGTGATGAAAGATTGAATATCAGATTGGAGGGAGAGAGTATGGAGGAGGTGAACGTATTCAGATATTTGGGAGTGGACGTGTCAGCGGATGGGTCTATGAAAGATGAGGTGAATCATAGAATTGATGAGGGAAAAAGAGTGAGTGGTGCACTTAGGAGTCTGTGGAGACAAAGAACTTTGTCCTTGGAGGCAAAGAGGGGAATGTATGAGAGTATAGTTTTACCAACGCTCTTATATGGGTGTGAAGCGTGGGTGATGAATGTTGCAGCGAGGAGAAGGCTGGAGGCAGTGGAGATGTCATGTCTGAGGGCAATGTGTGGTGTGAATATAATGCAGAGAATTCGTAGTTTGGAAGTTAGGAGGAGGTGCGGGATTACCAAAACTGTTGTCCAGAGGGCTGAGGAAGGGTTGTTGAGGTGGTTCGGACATGTAGAGAGAATGGAGCGAAACAGAATGACTTCAAGAGTGTATCAGTCTGTAGTGGAAGGAAGGCGGGGTAGGGGTCGGCCTAGGAAGGGTTGGAGGGAGGGGGTAAAGGAGGTTTTGTGTGCGAGGGGCTTGGACTTCCAGCAGGCATGCGTGAGCGTGTTTGATAGGAGTGAATGGAGACAAATGGTTTTTAATACTTGACGTGCTGTTGGAGTGTGAGCAAAGTAACATTTATGAAGGGATTCAGGGAAACCGGCAGGCCGGACTTGAGTCCTGGAGATGGGAAGTACAGTGCCTGCACTCTGAAGGAGGGGTGTTAATGTTGCAGTTTAAAAACTGTAGTGTAAAGCACCCTTCTGGCAAGACAGTGATGGAGTGAATGATGGTGAAAGTTTTTCTTTTTCGGGCCACCCTGCCTTGGTGGGAATCGGCCGGTGTGATAATAAAAAAAAAAAAAATATATATACATGCTAATTTATCAACTTCATCATGAAGGAGCAATCCTGTGTGTGATAGATTCTATAACACTTGTACATTAATTCCTTTTTCCCGGAATTTTTAGTATCTGTATCTGGCTTCTCCGATAAGCGTGTTGTTAGAGTCATTATGTAAGTCTATTCTTTTTTTCGCATTGTCAGAACCAAGGAAAAAAAAAAGATCTTCTTGACGTTAATAATACAGCAGCATAGAGAATCTTCTTCACAAGCAAAACACTAACAGAACCTGTAGAGCTGTCTATATGCCGAATGTAAACACTATCAGAAAATATAGAACAGTCTAAATCCAGACCTTGGAAACAGAGCCTAATAACTGTCTATGTGAAGACCTAAACAAAGACTTGAAAGTCGTGTGTCGTCCATCAATTGAGGGACCGGGGGTTGATCCCCTAGCAAGTGGTAACACTGGGCAGATTTCCTTACCCCTGTTCACCTAGTAGTAAGTAGGTACCTGGGTGTTAGTCGACTGTTGTGGGCCGCATCCTGGGGGAGAGAGGTGCTTAGAGGACTACACTGGAAATAAACCAGTCTGATGCCATGGCTTTATTGGGTTATCCTAGGTTACTAACCCGCTGGGATAATAATTCAAACAAAATGGTCAGCTTGCCTTCCTCTTAACACACACACACTCACACACACACCATGACATCAGAGCTGGGTGCAGTCAGAATGTTGCTTGAGTCACCTTGCAAGTTACCTACACAACTGTTTTCTCTAACATTCTCCTCTCTATCTCCTTCTCTCGGTTCTCCTTTTTTCCTTTTTTTCAATTTCATTTTTTTGCTTTATTTTCCTCTTACTACTGTCTCTTTCCTCTCTTCCTTCACTTCGTTTTCAAATCACTTCTCCCTCTCTGCCTCCTTCTCCTCTTCCTCTTGCTCCCCCTCCTCCTTACTCCTGCTTTCTCTTCTTTCACCACCGTTACCACCACCATCACCACTACAACAACAGCAACAGCAGCAACAACCACCACCACAACCACCAACACCGTTACATTCCCTCCGTACAAGACCACAAGGGAGTCCATACATCATTCATTACAACGAACCAATTAGCTATCTACCAATCATGTGTGTTACCATTTTGTGTGTGTGTGTGTGTACTCACCTAATTGTGGTTGCAGGGGTCGAGACTCAGCTCCTGGCCCCTCCTCTTCACTGATCGCTACTAGGTCCTCTCTCTGCTTCCTGAGCTTTGTCATACCTCGTCTTAAAGCTATGTATGGTTCCTGCCTCCACTACATCACTTGCTAGGCTATTCCACTTCCTGGCGCCTCTATGACTGAAGAAATACTTCCTAACATCCCTCTGACTCGTTTGAGTCTTCAGCTTCCAATTGTGACCCCTTGCTTATGTGTCCCCTCTCTGGAACAACCTGTCTCTGTCTACCTTATCTATTCCACGCAGTATTTTGTATGTCGTTATCATGTCTCCCCTGACCCTCTTGTCCTCCAATGTCGTCAGTCCGATTTCCCTCAACCTTTCTTCGTAGGACATACCCCTGAGCTCAGGAACTAGCCTTGTTGCAAACTTTTGCACTTTCTCTAATTTCTTGACGTTTGACCAGGTGTGGGTTCCAAACTGGTGCTGCATACTCCAGTATGGGCCTGATGTGCACAGTGTACAGTGTTTTGAACGATTCCTTACTAAGGTATCGGAACGCTATTCTCAGATTTGCCAGGCGCCCATATGCTGCAGCAGCTATCTGGTTGATGTGTGCCTCCGGAGACATGCTCGGTGTTATGGTCACCCCAAGATCTTTCTCCTTCAGCGAGGTTTGCAGTCTTTGTCCACCTAGTCTATACTCTGTCTGCGGTCTTCTTTATCCTTCTCTGATCTTCATGACTTTGCATTTGGCAGGGCTGAATTCAAGAAGCCAGTTGCTGGACCACGTGTCCAGCCTGCCCAGATTTATTCTCCATAAGGGTTACAATGTGGGGTTTACAGGTTTTGAGTATTGTGTGGTTTACATGTTATAAAATACTAATTACAGAGGGGGCCACTAGGACACCTAGGATGGCTAGGCATTTCGAGCAGACTTAGATTAATTATTAACATTAAATCCTTACAGATTATGGTATTAAGGCTAAGTGACTACATCATAATTTGTGAGTTTAGCAATATGAATGCTTTTGTTTTGGCACAATACAAGGTGTCTATATTGGAGTATCATAGGCAAACTTATGACTAGTGAGGATTTATTATTTTAAGATTAAGATTAGTATTTCTGGGTTTATAGTCAGTGGGTGAGTGAGTGTAATTGTGAACCACCAGGTGGGCTCTGGTGGCCTGGTGGTTAACGCTCTCGCTTCACACGGCGAGGGCCTGGGTTCGATTCCCAGCCAGAGTAGAAACATTGGGCGTGTTTCTTTCCACCTGTTGTCTATGTTCCCCATCAGTAAAATGGGTACCTGGGTGTTAGTAGACTGGTGTGGGTCGCATCCTGGGACACTGACCTAATTTGCCCGAGATGCTCAGCATAACAAGTGGCTTTCTATGTAGTAGTATGTCATTGTTGTCAGCTAGGACTGTATACCATGTACATGTACTTGTAGTAAATAAAGATTACTATTATTATTATTATTATGTAGTTAGTTGTCGGGGTGGATCAGGGAGATAAGATGTTTTCTAACTGTAGTTTTGAAAGTGATGAATGTGTCTGCAGTTCTAGAGTTTTCAGGTAGGGTGTTCCAGATTTTAGGTCCTTTGAAATACATTGAATTTTTGTAAAGGTTTAGTCGAACACGGGGAATGTCATAGAGATGTTCGTGTCTGGTGTTATGCCTGTGGATCCTGTCACAACTATCAAGAAAGCATTTTAGGTCAAGGTTAATATTGGAATTTAAGGTCCTGTAGATATAGACTGCACAGTAGTAAGTGTGGATGTTCTGAACAGGTAGTAAGTTTAGATCTTTGAAGAGTGGGGAGGGGGGTGTTGCCAGGGATGGGATTTAGTGATTATTCTTACTGCGGCTTTTTGTTGGGTTATTATTGACTTTAGGTGTGTTGCTGCAGTTGAACCCCAAGCACAGATAGCATAGGTGAGGTAAGGATATATAAGTGAATGGTATAGTGTGAGAAGGGCAGTTTGCGGCACGTAGTATCGTATCTTGGAGAGGATCCCCACGGTTTTGGATACTTTTTTTGTTATGTGTTGGATATGGGTGCTGAAATTTAGGTTGTTGTCGAGGTATAGGCCAAGGAATTTGCCCTCATTATGTCTGGCAATTAGAGTGTTGTCTCTTTGAAGTCCTGCCTGATCCTCATCTGATTTAATTCTCCTCATTAACTTCACATCATCTGCGAACAGGGACACCTCTTGAGTTTATCCGTTCCATCATGTCATTCACATATACCAAAAATAGCACTGGTCCTAGGACCGACCCCTGTGGGACCCCGCTCGTCACAGGTGCCCACTGTGATACCTCATCCCGTACCATGACTCGTTGTTGCCTCCCTGTGTGTGTGTGTGTGTGTGTGTGTGTGTGTGTGTGTGTGTGTGTGTGTGTGTGTGTTTATCTATTTCTACTCATTTATAGTTGCAGGGGTTGATTCTTAGCTCTTGGCCCTGCTTCTTAACTTGCAGCTCTTCAGATTCATTCCCTTTTAGTCCTGTAGACCCAATCGCATCTGCTCTTAAAACTAGGTAAGACGCCTGCCTCCACCACTTCCTCACCAAGATTATTCCACTTCCCGACCATTCTGAGACTGAAGAAGTACTTCCTAACATCCCTGTGGCTCTTCTGTGTCTTTTAACTTCCAGCTGTGTTCTCAAATTTTCGTTTCTCGCCTCTCAAACAGCCCAGAGTACTTTGTATGGTGTTATCGTGTTCCCTTAGATCCTGTCCTTCAATATTGTTAGGTCCAATTCCGCTAGCCTTTCCTCGTAGCTCATACCCATTAGCTCAGGAACAAGCCTGCACTTTCTCCACTTGTGTGTGTGTGTGTGTGTGTGTGTACTCACCTAATTGTACTCACTTAATTGTGGTTGCAGGGGTCTAGACTCAGCTCCTGGCCCCGCCTCTTCACTGAACGCTACTAGGTCCCCTCTCTGCTCCCTGAGCTTTATCATACCTCGTCTTAAAGCTATGTATGGTTCCTGCCTTCATTACATCACTTGCTAGACTACTGCACTTCCTGACTACTCTATGACTGTGTCTGTGTGTGTGTGTGTGTGTGTGTGTGTCTGTATTTGCGTACTCACGTAATTGTAATCACATAATTGTGGTTGCATGGGTCGAGTCTCAGCTCCTGGGTCCGCCTCTCTAGGTAAGGTTAGGTTAGGTTAAGTAAGGTTAGGTTAGGTTAAGTTAGGTTAGGTAAGGTTAAGTTATATCAGGTTCAGTTAAGTAAGGCTGGGTTTACCTGCTTGGAGTCTACCTGGAGGGAGTATACCTGGAGGGTGTTCCAGGGGTCAACGCCCCCGAGGCCCGGTCCTAGACCAGGCATCCCGGTGGATCAAGGTCTGATCAACCAGGGTAGATTAGATTATGTTGCGTTAGACAATCTACTTCTCATACTTCAGGCCGTTTGCCAGCCTCCTCTACCTCTCTTAATTAATCTACTCCGCCACCTGCCATCTACCCATCATCTACCCTGCCACTTCCCATCCCCATGTAATCATCTACTCCATCGGTTATTTACTCAGCCTCCTCCACTCCTCAAATTAGTCTATTAATCCACTTCCACTCCCTTCATTATTTTACTCAACCACCTCCACTTCACTCATTACGCAGGCAACAGCAGCAGCAGCAGTCATTCAGGTCTCCTGCACCACGTACAACGCAGCAGCAGCAGCAGCAGTCAGTCAGTCAGGTCTCCTGTACCACGTACAACGCAGCAGCAGCTGCAGCAGTCAGGTCTCCTGCACCACGTACAACGCAGCAGCAGCAGCAGCAGCAGCAGTCAGTCAGTCAGGTCTCCTGTGCCACGTACAACGCAGCAGCAGCTGCAGCAGTCAGGTCTCCTGCACCACGTACAACGCAGCAGCAGCAGCAGCAGCAGCAGCAGCAGCAGCAGCAGCAGTCAGTCAGTCAGGTCTCCTGTGCCACGTACAACGCAGCAGCAGCTGCAGCAGTCAGGTCTCCTGCACCACGTACAACGCAGCTACAGCAGTCAATCAGGTCTCCTGTGCCACGTACAACGTAGCACCAGCACAACACAATGAACATGAACCCAACACTCGTATATTAGTCAGGCAACAGTCAATAATTCATGACCCAGTGAGCGAGAACCTTGTTTGTCTTGTGTAGTGTTAGGGTGTGTTAGTGCCATCTTTGCTTCTTTCTTTGTTTCTAGTGTGTTCTAATGCTCGTTGCTCTATAACCCTTGTAGGTTTAGCGCTTCCTTTTATTATAATTACAATAATTTAGTGCTCGTTTCTTTGTTTTTTTTTTTTGCTTGTGTGTAAATTTGTCATAATTCTAGTTTGTTTGAGGGGAGCTGTAATCTAACAATGGTTCTCGCTGTGTGATGTTTTACGATGTATGTATGTATGTATATGTATATATATATATATATATATATATATATATATATATATATATATATATATATATATATATATATATATATATATATATATATATATATGTCGTGCCGAATAGGCAGAACTTGCGATCTTGGCTCAAATAGCAACGCTCATCTTGCCATATAGGACAAGTGAAAATTTGTGTATGCAATAATTTCGCCAAAATCAATCTGAACCTAACGAAAAAAGTATATTTCATTGTGTTTGTTTAGTATTAAATTATTGTAAACAAATCTAAAATATATTTAGTTGAGTTAGGCTAAAATCAATTTTTCTTGTTATAATAAGGTTAGGTAAGTTTTCTAAGATACTTTTGTAGCAAAATTAAAAAATTTTACATTAACATTAATGAAAAAATATATCTTTAAACGTATAAGAGAAAATTTTAGAAAGGACTTAGTTTTAAATGAATATATATATATATATATATATATATATATATATATATATATATATATATATATATATATATATATATATATATATATATATATATATATATATATACAATCATTGTTATTATTATGGTTATGGAGGAAACAAATTAAGGGAGGCAATGGTAATTTTAAAAATGCCTCAAGGTGGGGAATGGAGAGTAAAAGTTTGAGAACCATTAATCCATGAGGAATGTTAGACTTATGGGAGTTTGGCAATCCATACATCCTAGTAGGTTCGTTGTTACCTGAGGATGAGATATGGGAATTTCTTTCCAAGTTCCATGCGTTCTACAACTCTTCTAGCATTAGCGAGGAAAGTTTTGCTAAGCTTATGAACCCTATACCTCCGACGTCGGCACTGTTCTAACACCTATACTTTCTTTATCTTCCCTCCTTGCTGACGACGCCACCTTTGACACAGACTTCCTCTTTGACTTTTTGACAGCAACCGATTTATTTCACAAACTTTGATAACTACTTCCTTTGGCACTCTTCACAGCCCTTCCTAACTCTACCTCTGTTATCCTCTCCGCCCTTGTTTATAATATGATCCGGAATCACCCCCTACCCTGCAGCTCTGTATGACACTAATGGGTTTAGTGTTTCTTTTTATTATAATAATAATTATGAACCCTGCTGAGGTATCGAGGTTCATATATAGTGTGATCACTGGTAATATCCTGTATTTTCAGCTCAAATTGTTGAGAATCACTACACTGACACCATTATCCAAGGGGGTAACTATGATGTAATCTGCGGCTCGATCCTCAAGGGCAAAGATCCAGCGGCCTGGGATGGTGGGTTTAGAAGGCTGGAAGACGCCTGCTGTAATAATCCCTAGTATGAAAGCTTTCTGAGAATTACTTTCCTGGTAGCGGTAATTCCGTATGACAAGGCAGAGTTCTTGTCTGCATTTTTAATCTCAATGGCGATGATATAACTCAGGTTTGAAGCTTCAGTTTCGATACTGATGAGTGCCCTAAACTACAGATTGATGGTAAGTTCTGTCCTACCATGGTACAGACTATTGGTAATTTATTGTTGCAATCAAAACCAAGTTCTAAACCCACAAGGGTCACACAGCGCTGAACTACTGATAAATTCTGCCTAGTAACACCAATCCTGCTATGATGTATGGGAGTTACCAGACCCATGAGGATAACATTCTTGACCAATCACGTCTAGTATCTGAAGTGCTCCTCACAAACTAGCAGGTATCCTAGCCAATCACCTTTCCATATTGTGAGACACTATTAGTACTGTCCATCTAAAACACTGAGGCGACTATCTTAGCCACATAGGGACGAGTTTTGACCACATGTTCAAAAACATACTAGTCAGTAAAGCCCTTGCACTACTCTGATGGAAAATTAAAGACGACAAGGATTTTCCTTAAATGGCCGAAGATTAGATCGAATTAATTGAGTTGTGTATCAGTTTTAATTGCTTCTCATTTAACGAGTACATACGTATATAGGAAGTGTTTTGGCACGGCGATGAGGGTTACTCATCAGAGATGCTGCAGCCAACTTACAGGTACACATGGAACATTTGGAAGCAAGAGAGATTCACGTCTTCCAACTAATCAATCGTCAAAGGATTTCCTTACGTGGATTCAGCATTTCCAACTTACTGCCTAAACCCGACAGAATCGACCCCCACGTATCAAATTTACGCTGGAGGAAGAACGGGACGGGGAAACCTCGTTGATGTCGGTGAGATCCTATTGATTAAAGAAATTGGACCTGCCATCTTCGAATCTAACCTGATTGCCTCCCATTAATCAGAGTTGATGTGTAGTCCCTACGGGTTTAGTACTGTGAAGTTGCCTAAATGTTGCCTATGTGTCTTATCTACCATTCCCATATGTTGCATAAGTGTCTCAATTCTTCAACTTGTAGGTTTTCAAAACCATTCATCACATAAATAAAGTCTTAAGGATCTCCCTCCAAGGGAGAACCCGCAGTAATAGATTCAAATTAGATAAGTTTAGATTTAGAAAGGATATAGGAAAGTATTGGTTTGGAAATAGGGTAGTTGATGAGTGGAACAGTCTACCTAGTAGGGTTATTGAAGCTAAAACCTTGGGTAGTTTCAAGTTTAGGTTGGATAAATACATAAATGAGAGGGGTTGGGTTTGAGTGGGACTTGCACATGAGCCTACACAGTAGGCTTCTTCAGTCGAGTACAGAAAAGTTGATAGAAGCAGAAGATACTGAAACGATGTAATCAGGTTTCGAGGTGGTCAGTCCCTCAGTCTGGAGAAGAGCATTGTTCCGTTGTCTGAAACAATATGAAGTTGAAGTGACAGGATGGAGCCTAACTGTTGCATATGTGTCTTACCTAACAATCTGTCGGTATTTTATACCATTTTAATGTTCATTTGTCAGACACTGCAACACAAATCTTGGTACAGATCAACTTCGACCTCTACTCCCAAAGCAACTTACGTCTCACCTCCTGACACTATATAAAGGCTCCATCCTGTCACTTCAACTTCATATTGTTTCAGACAACGGAACAATGCTCTTCTCCAGACTTGCACATGAGCTTATTGCTAATGTAGCACTGAAAGTGGGTTGGGCCATTGTTCTGTTAGTGGGTTGGTTTTGTAAAGGACCTGCCAAGTATAGGCCAACAAGCCTACTGCAGTGTTCCTCCTTTCTTATGTTCTTAAGGCTGGAAAGTCAAACACTGAAACTGCTTCACCCGTGGAAGTAAAAGCTTAAACATAAGCAGAGTGGGCACGGGTCAACAAACAACATGTAGAGAGGCAGAGTACTGACCCAGACCTGTGTGAGCCGTTAGTAAGACAGTGAACAAAGCAGAGCTTAGCAGGCTAATGATGTAGATTCGTGGAGGTGATGAGCTGAGATGCAGGATCACAAGCAGAATCACTGAAACACAAGCAGTAGCAGAGGTTACTTCCTCAGGAGTAAAGAGCAGTGAAGTAGGAAAATTACACTAGCCTCTTGCAGGGGCATAAGCAGCCAGACTTGTCCCTCACAGGTCAGCTGACCTACATTGAAATAATTGGGGATGATGGGAGGAAACAGCAGCTGCAACAAAATATGCAGGTCACTCACGGGATAGGTAGACTTTAAAAAAAGGTGGCAAAAGAACAAAATATATTTATGCTACTTCAATAAAACAAATTAGGGCAAATCCAGGTAGGTAACATGAAAAAAAACAGACGAACACAAAATTATGTGCAAAACAATACACAACAAAAAAAGTGGACCGGTAAGCCAGCGGAAGGCCTCTGTCAATGACCAGAAGCTCCAACGGTGGGTCATCATCTGAGTAAGACCCGCGTCATGAAACACTTGTCCTGTTTCCTGACGACCCTTACCTAACACAACACAGAAAATGGTACCAACTACGGTTAGGAAACACTTCAGGGAGTCATTGGTGCCGTTGAAGGGCTCTTGATATAGGTAGTTAGACCTATCTTCCCCCTCCCCGGATCACACCTGATTATCTCCCATTCACCAAACACTGTATGATCCATGCAGGTTCAGTGCTAATAAATACAAAAATAAAGTACGGTTAAGAAGCAGAGTAGTCGGTGACCCAGACTAATCGTTACACTCGTCACCCACCAATCAGATGATTGGTGTGCAGAGAGGCTGGCAGGTGGCGCTCAAGTCAACATGTGTCCGTTTAAAAAAAGGTATTTTCACGTGCAAACTCCCTACCCCACAGTCGTTCATAGTCATCCAGAAGTATGTAAGATAAGATTTGTAATAAAGTTGGTAGAATTACCGACAATATATTAAGTAAAAGTGTCATGTGGGTTTCGATAAAGTGGATGGGGTAAGAATACTCACGTAGGCTGGTAGTACGTACAATATAACGGAAAGTATGGGAAGGCACCAACAGCCGACCTGCCTCTCTCTGCCCCCTATCTTGACTGACCCATGAGTGCCTACGGGTGAGGGGGTGTTTGAAATCCTGCTATGGTCAGCAGCAATATGAATACAGTCAGTGATTCACGCAGAGACGGTAATGAGTCATCTACTGGTACACTGGTAACTGGTTACTAGGAACTGGTACTACTACTGAGAGCTCGGCGACGCTAACGTATGTCGTCCCAACATACAACTAATACAAACTAGAGACGGCAGGTGTACGGCTTGGGCTGATTCTATATAATGTCAAAGTACACAACAATTGAACATTATAACATACATAAGTAGAATATTGGAATGGAAGCTTACATAACTGAAACTGAAATGCAATACAAGGTATAATATAGCACAACTCATCGAATGAAACTCAACGTTGAGATTACACAATAGAAGTTATAAAAAAAATTTGATCGATCGATCTGTATTCATGTGATCTACGGATTCTGAGGAAGGAATATATACAAAGAAAGAAGTGTTTAACAGAAAGGCAGATTCGGTGCACTCAAATCTAGACTGTTAACTCTCAGAATTCGGAGAGAACATGAACACACAAAAAAAAAAATTCTGAATACTGATAAGTTGATACTGTAATTATTCATCTATACAGGTTATTTACATTTAACCCCAACTCTGCTAGGGTGAGATTGACATATGCAGAATGGGTGTCATCTCTGGGAGGATCAAACTCTGTAGCACTGGCTAACTCATGCTGTATTTGAGGCAAATCTGAATTGGTAGTTACAAATGATACTTGAGGATTTCTCAATACCTGTCGTGTACGTAGGGAATAACGACATTCAGGTTGATCGTCTGACTGAGTATCAGAGGTAGAGAGTACAGGATCAGGAGGATTGTCAGAGTCTGTCACATTAGTCTGGGTTGGAACATCATTATCATCACATACTAACTTCATATGATCTAAATGCGATTCTTTATACTGACCAGTACTAATTTCTCTAACCTTGTACTTATTACCAGTGATATGTTCAACTACTCGATAAGGACCAACAAACGTTTTGTTAAAGTTAGTCAGCATAACTCTCGAACCTACTTTGATTTTGGATGGCTTTGCACGAGTGTTTGCGACTCTTGTAAATTCTGCTGTTGATTTATGAAGTGTTTCACGGATTCTTCTAAAGACACTTTGAGCTAAACTGGTACGAACTGCTATGAAATCATCAGGGTTGTAATTTGGTTTCGGATTAGAATATAGTAACTCATAAGGCAAACGTTTATCTACACCATACAATGCATAATGTGGAGTGTCACCTATAGAAACATTGTAAGCAGAATTTATAGCACACTGCACATCAGGTATAACTTCATCCCAAGTTTCACTGTTGGGATTGATAGTGGCTCTCAAGACATCAAGTACTTTCTTATTGGTACGTTCCGCTAACCCATTGCTGGCAGGATGATGAGGAACAATGGTGGATTTAGAGATCTTGTACAAGGTGCACAAATTTTCAAGAATCTCATTACAGAATTCACCTCCATTATCTGTTACTAGGGACATAGGGGTGGTATGCCTGCAGATAATGCATTCTTTAAACGCTTTAGCTACTGTCTCGGCAGCCTTTTCTGCAATAGGAACTAACTCACAATATCTGGTGAAATGGTCTACCATAACACACAGATGTTTGTTGCCTTGGAGGGAACATTTAAAATTAGTTAACAAATCTAGCGCAACTCTTTCCCACGGTTTGCTAGTAGTTGGATACACTTGGATTGGATTAGGACCATTAGCATTACCTTTATGTTGCATGCAGACACTACATTTCTTAACATACTCAGAAATATCAGTTGCCATACGAGGCCAAAAGTATTTCAATCTGGCTTGTTTTACTGAACGATCCATACCAGGGTGTGCAACACCTGGTACATCGTGAACTAGCTGTAAGGCTACATTCACTAGTGACTGTGGAATTACTAACTGGTATACTCTTCTGCTAGGAGTACCCAACTCGGCTGTTCGATACAGTAATTCTTTGTTCATGACAAAGTCACTGATGGGTGCTGGTGGCTTCACAGTCAGAATAAGATCTTCCTGGAGCAGGAATCGAATCACACCAGACCACATGGGATCTGTTCGTTGAGCATTCTTTACATCCTCAGCACTAAATGGAGGGTCTGCAGTTACTATACTAACATGTCGCGATAAGGCATCTGCGACTACATTTGACTTGCCAGGTAAGTGTTCAAAGGTGGGATTGAACTCTTGGATAGTCAAGGTCCATCTGGCTAACCTTCCAGTAGGTTGTTTGTTCTGGAATAAAGGTATCAGTGGAGCGTGATCTGTCAAGACATGAACAGAGTACTGATAAATAATGTCTCGGAAGTGCCTTAAGGACCATACTATTGCTAAAGCTTCTTGCTCAGTTACTGTATAATTACGTTCAGCCTTCGTAAGGACTCGGCTAGCAAATGCAACTGCGTTGTACTTGCCATCAGTCTTCTGAGCTAGTACGGCACATATGCCAATTGAACTAGCATCAGTTGTCAGATAGAAGGGCTTAGAAAAATCTGGAAATTTCAAAATTGGAGCAGATGTTAGCTTTTCTTTTAGAGTTTGGAATGCTCTTTCTTGACGGAAGGTCCAAACAAAAGGAGCATCTTTCTTAAGCAACTCAGTTAGAGGAGCAGTTATGGAAGAAAAATTGGCAATGAAAGATCTATAAAAACCTGCTAAGCCCACAAAGGATCTTATGGCATCAGCAGTTTTGGGTGTTGGAAAATTTAGTACTGCAGTTACTTTACTTTGGTCAGTCGTAACCCCTCTAGGAGTGACTACGTGACCAAGAAACTTAATTTCTGATCTGAAAAATTGACATTTTGACAGTTTGATCTTTAAATTGGCTTCTTCAAGCTTACCAAGTACTACATCAAGTCTTTTCAAGTGTGTATCCACGTCTTTAGACATGACGATTACGTCATCTAAGTACACCAGAAGTGCATTACCTATGAGCCCTCTAAAGATATTAGTCATGAGCCTTGAGAACGTGATAGGGGAGGATCGTAATCCAAACGCCATACGGAGGAAGTGATAATGGCCTGTAGGAGTGGAGAATGCAGTTAGCTCTTGGCTGTCCTCGTGAAGAGGGACTTGCCAAAACCCTTGTAACAAATCCAGGGTTGAAAAGACTTTGTTATCTCCGATGTTACGTAAAAGATCACCCAGTACAGGGAGTGGGAAGCGATCTGGAATAGTTTTCGCATTTAACTTCCTAAAGTCAATCACTGGGTGCCAAGTACCATCCTTCTTAGGTACTAGGATCAAGGGTGCATTCCAAGGTGAATTGCTAGGTGCAATAACTCCATCATCAAGCATTTGATTGATCAATTCTTCTGCGACAGCAACTTGTGAATGAGGCATTCTGTACGCAGGTATATAGATAGGTCTAGTACCAGGTTCAAGTGGAATACGATGGGACAATAAGTTCGTTATACCCATCTTCTCACCTGGTAAGGCAATGGCTTTACGACGTTTGTTCAACAGAGTCAACAAATGCTTGACTTCATCTGGGAAGTCAGAGGGAGCTGTCTTTCTCCTCAACTGGTGGAACAGATTGATCCAGTGAAGTGGATGAGGTCTCCCCGGTAGAAATAGCACCGACCCACTGGTCAGGTGACAACTCATCCTCTACCTGAACAGGGTAAGGATAGTGAACAAGGTCAACAAGATTGGCATTTGCTCTGAGACGAACACTGTGACCAGAAGTGTTAGCGAGGAAGAAATGGATCTTACTATCTCTTACAACATGTAAGGATGGTTCAACAAATAGACCTTTTACTTTGCAGGAATCACTGTCAACTAGGACATTATCACCATCTGGAACACTAGGAACAACAACAGACACTCTAGTGAGGGCACTAGCTGCGACAGAAACATCTTTCTGCAGACTGCATGTGACATCAACAAGAGATGGCATTACTAGTTGCAAGTAATTGTTTTCTGACAAGGCGTCCCCTGTGGAGAAACTACTACTTGAACTAGCAGACATTGCAGGGATAGGCTCAGCACTCAAGGTAGTCAGAGCGTCCTCGGACACTTGAGGTAACTGGACACTATCTTGCAAGTCTGAAGTTGCAGGAACACAGACAGGAGTGACAGGATCATCAGTGCCTGACCGCTTGGGTACGCTACTGGAAAATGCACTGGCCTGTAAGGACTTAATTCGAATGTCGTACTCTGCGGCAGTATGGCAGATCTCGGATCCAAGCTGGTAACCCCAAAATGGTACGATCAAGTCATCAATTTGGGCATGCCATCGATAAGGGTCGAGCACAATGCGTAAGTCTCGCATGGAAGCAAATCCCAGTAGAAGGTCACCAGGGAAAGTAATCTGGTCGACAACAAGGAAGGAAGCAGTGAAGTCTCTACCTTGGATAGAAAAAGTTAGGGAAGTCCGACCGCAGACACGCAGGTGAGAACAAGCTACTCCACTAAGGGAGGACACATGAGTCGGTTCTACGAGAAGGACATGTCGTAACTGCTTATCCCTAAACAAACTAGACCTGATAATATTGACTTGCGCACCAGAGTCCATGAACAAATGAACGGGCGCATTATGAACAGATGCTTGCACTATAGGGCCTATAGTTGCATTGGAAGTTATGTGCAAACAAAAAGGTGGATTGTCATCAGCAAAGATTTGTTCCACTTCATCCCCAAAATCATCTACATCAGAGACATGTGAAGCAACATCATCAGCAGGATTGTCATTCTCGAGACTGCTTAAGGCTTCAAAGGAATTGTGAACGGGGATGGTGTACTCATTATCACCTACTGTCACCATGGGACGGTTTGACTGGGGCACTCGAATTCCCCTGAATTGGAAGAATGAGCCTGGTCCTGGTTATTTTGAGAACCACGATGTCTGTTTCCTCTACGAGTTCTGCGGTTGGAACAGCCACGGAAAGACCTAGAGTACTGAAGGTTGTAGAGAGCATTGCACTCAGATGTGTCATGTCCATGTATTCTATGATAAGTACAGTAGGGAAGATCTGACTGGTACTCATCATCAGCATGACGCCTCTTAGGGTGACTATCAGGACAATTAATTGCAATATGGCCACGGAAACCACAGTTGTAACAAGTCCGCTGACTATGGTTACTGAATGTACTATGAATACTACGAGGTTTATAATGACTCTGTACACTGGTCCTTGGTGATCGCTGAGATGGTTGACGACCACGATTTGTCGCCGTGGCACAAACAAGAGGTGGTGCAGACTGAGGCATAGGTGTGAAATTACTTTTGATACATGGGAAAGTACCCTGGGGGCATAAGGAACGTACATGATTTAGGGCTGTAAGGGGTTCCATCGTCACAGTTGGAGGATTAGCCTCATAAGCACACACGGAAGCAGGCAGCATTAGTTCTTTGATTGCTCCAAAAGCTGCTATTTTAGCAAACGATGCTGTGGATGGGTTATCCTCGTCAGGGACAAAAGCTGAGGACTGGACAGCATTGATAAATGATGATAAAAGTTTGTCTAATCTAACAGCAAATGCACTCAACGATTCATTAGTCATGGGTGTAGCATTCACTAGTTCCCTAAGAACGACATATGGATCAGCTGTTTTTACTGGTACGAGGAAAGAACGAATCAGTTCCTCATATTGTGACCACTTAGTAAGATTCCTGAAGTCTCGCATATCAAGGAGATCAACAACGTGAACAGCAGCAGGGGATCGATGAAGAGCTTCTTTCGCAAGTCTGATAAGACTTTCCTCTGAAGGAGGACCTTCAACTAGAGCATTAACACGAGAACGAATGGCAGTAAACCATGCTTCAAGACTATGTACATGGGCATTGAATAAAGGTAACGCATCAAGGGAATCATGAGTAAAACTATAGTATCTCAGTGTCTGGGTCGGTCTGTCAGTCGCTAAGGAACTGTGAGGACTGATGACAGGAGCAGCAGTAGCCTGAGAGGTCTGAGTGTCGACATTCACTAAAGTATCACTTGACGGTATGTGAGACATAATGGCAAAGAAGTCGCACAAGAATAAATAAGGCAAAAATAATGAACAATAAAAATGATACAAAATGCTAAAATTGAAATAAAAGAGATGCAACTAATTCTGCAGAAGTAATAAAAAAAATGTCTAAGAGACACTGCAAGAGGAAGGACAACTCAATGTAAAGGACTGCTGGACAAGATAAAAAAAATACATTGAAATTTACAAGTAAAAATATTACTGGAGACTGAATTAAATGCAAAATGAGCTGTCTGTACTCTTGCTAATAAAGAAATTAACTAATAAAACTGTAAATCAATGTAAAAAGTATAAAATAAAATCACTAAATTGTATGCAACGAGAAATAACTGGGAAGTTTAAATATTTTCTAAGAATGCATAAACAAAATTAAAATATAATGCAAAGACAACATGAGGAAAAAATAATAAAATGAAAAACAAGACTCAAACAATAATGAACTGGGAATAATAATGTCAATAAAAGAAAATAATTCACTGCAGAACAAGTGCAACAAAATAAGGTGTAGAAATAATCACTGCAGTAATAAAAGTTACACTGGGAAAATGTTGGTTAAATAATAAAATAAAAATATGAAGAAAAACTGATTGAACACTTTAACTCTTAATTGTAAATTAGACAAAACAATTTACTCAAACAGAGTAAAGAAAACACTTTACGTTAAAAGGAAATTGAAATTACACTAAGAGTGAATTTGTTCAAAGAAATATGAAAAATGTGAATAAAAATAAAACAAGAAACAAAACTGGAAGTGTAACACTTACAAGTGGCGGGGCACACAACACTTACAAGTGGCGGGGCACACACAACATATTCACTTATTCATTTTTTTTAGTATATTCTTACAACAAAATCTTGCTGTGACTGATACGACAAAAATTGCTGGCAAAAATAATGGTACACAAGTCTGCGAAAAAATCAGGGAATGAGACACTGCTGGTGTACGAAAAAAAGACACACATAGAAATAAATGGATAATTTGGTATACTGGGGTGGATATCACTGCATGAACTACAATGACAAATACTGGAGAATACAATGCTGAAAGAATACAAGATAAAAAAAAATGAATTACTTCACACGGAGTGACTGACTGGTACACTACAGAATAATACTTACTACAGACAGAGAGTAGCATAAAAAAACACAGATAAAAAAATATATGAGATGAGCAATAACACTGAAAAATATTGCAAAAATAATGAGTCAAAGAAACACTGAGTCTACACTGAAAACACAAGGCTTAGAGTACACAAGAAATTCACTGTAAATGTCTCACACACGCAAATGTCTTTAAATGCAGGAAAATGTCTATAAACAGAAAATTATCACTGGAGTCTGGAGTAGTAGATGGAGTGACTGGTGATGAGGGGAAGGTTGTCCAGCAGGTGATTACGCCTCCTACACTCACACTGTCGTTGGAAGAAATGCGCTTTCTAGGTGAACTCACATAACTGGCTTTATCGTTGGCGCTCAGCTACAATCTCTTGACCAATTATGTGAGCCAAAACAGTACTAGGACCTGGTACATCGGTGGAAAAAGAAAAACCCCACAGGTAGATGAGGTGGGTGGTGGGTGGTGGGGGCAGCGGGACAAGCTGGCCCTGTGCGCTCTCACTGCCACGCACTTCTCACCACACACAAGGTGGCTTAACTAAATCACAATGCCACAGGGATGATGAAGACCACTCTTACCAGCATCCAAGCACAAGCGATACATGAAACAATACATCAGAGGAACTTGCGTGGCTTACTTCTCTCTCTCAGCTGGGTTAGGAAGCTGGGTTGGCTGACTGGCTTAATCCACGAGAATGGCTGACTGGAAAACGTGTAACGATGCACACAGCATGAAGGAGCAGGTGGATGACAGGAGACAGGCTGGATGGTAGGCTGAGGCAGGCTGACTAGCGGTCACTTCCACAGTCTGGCTTGGCTGGCTTAATTGCAAAATCCGGGTCAACCCCTCGGAGATTGAAGCAATTAGCACACGAACTAAGCCAGGAAGCTTGAAAAACGGCTGCAACAGGCTTGCAGGCTGGAGTACACAGGGTGGTGTGCAAAGGGTAAGCTGCTAGCTGGAGGTGGCGGATGGTTCACCTTTGACCTGCCAGCTCCCCACAAACAGTCTTCTAACATCTTGAAATACCCTTAAATCCACGCCCACACCGGTGCCACCATTTGTCATGTGGGTTTCGATAAAGTGGATGGGGTAAGAATACTCACGTAGGCTGGAAGTACGTATAATATAACGGAAAGTATGGGAAGGCACCAACAGCCAACCTGCCTCTCTCTGCTCCCTATCTTGACTGACCCATGAGTGCCTATGGGTGAGGGGGTGTTTGAAATCCTGCTATGGTCAGCAGCAATATGAATACAATAAAGTTGGTAGTAGGTAGTAGGTAGTAGGTAGTAGGTTGGTAGACAGCAACCACCCAGGGAAGTACTACCGTCCTGCCAGATGACTGTGAAACAAAAACCTGTAACTGTTTTGCATGATGGTAGGATTGCTGGTTTCTTTTTCTGTCTCATAAACACGCTAAGATAACAGGGATATCTTGCTACTCCTACTTACACTTTGGTCACACTTCACAGACACGCACATGCATATATATATATACATACATCTAGGTTTTTCTCCTTTATCTAAATAGCTCTTGTTCTTTTTTATTTCTTCTATTGTCCATGGGGAAGTGGAAAAGAATCTTTCCTCCGTAAGCCATGCGTGTCGTATGAGGCGACTAAAATGCCGGGAGCAATGGGCTAGTAACCCCTTCTCCTGTATACAATTACTAAAAAAGAGAAGAAGAAAAACTTTATAAAACTGGGTTGCTTAAATGTGCGTGGATGTAGTGTGGATGACAAGAAACAGATGATTGCTGATGTTATGAATGAAAAGAAGTTGGATGTCCTGGCCCTAAGCGAAACAAAGCTGAAGGGGGTAGGAGAGTTTCAGTGGGGGGAAATAAATGGGATTAAATCTGGAGTATCTGAGAGAGTTAGAGCAAAGGAAGGGGTAGCAGTAATGTTAAATGATCAGTTATGGAAGGAGAAAAGAGAATATGAATGTGTAAATTCAAGAATTATGTGGATTAAAGTAAAGGTTGGATGCGAGAAGTGGGTCATAATAAGCGTGTATGCACCTGGAGAAGAGAGGAATGCAGAGGAGAGAGAGAGATTTTGGGAGATGTTAAGTGAATGTATAGGAGCCTTTGAACCAAGTGAGAGAGTAATTGTGGTAGGGGACTTGAATGCTAAAGTAGGAGAAACTTTTAGAGAGGGTGTGGTAGGTAAGTTTGGGGTGCCAGGTGTAAATGATAATGGGAGCCCTTTGATTGAACTTTGTATAGAAAGGGGTTTAGTTATAGGTAATACATATTTTAAGAAAAAGAGGATAAATAAGTATACACGATATGATGTAGGGCGAAGTGACAGTAGTTTGTTGGATTATGTATTGGTAGATAAAAGACTGTTGAGTAGACTTCAGGATGTACATGTTTATAGAGGGGCCACAGATATATCAGATCACTTTCTAGTTGTAGCTACACTGAGAGTAAAAGGTAGATGGGATACAAGGAGAATAGAAGCATCAGGGAAGAGAGAGGTGAAGGTTTATAAACTAAAAGAGGAGGCAGTTAGGGTAAGATATAAACAGCTATTGGAGGATAGATGGGCTAATGAGAGCATAGGCAATGGGGTCGAAGAGGTATGGGGTAGGTTTAAAAATGTAGTGTTAGAGTGTTCAGCAGAAGTTTGTGGTTACAGGAAAGTGGGTGCAGGAGGGAAGAGGAGCGATTGGTGGAATGATGATGTAAAGAGAGTAGTAAGGGAGAAAAAGTTAGCATATGAGAAGTTTTTACAAAGTAGAAGTGATGCAAGGAGGGAAGAGTATATGGAGAAAAAGAGAGAGGTTAAGAGAGTGGTGAAGCAATGTAAAAAGAGAGCAAATGAGAGAGTGGGTGAGATGTTATCAACAAATTTTGTTGAAAATAAGAAAAAGTTTTGGAGTGAGATTAACAAGTTAAGAAAGCCTAGAGAACAAATTGATTTGTCAGTTAAAAATAGGAGAGGAGAGTTATTAAATGGAGAGTTAGAGGTATTGGGAAGATGGAAGGAATATTTTGAGGAATTGTTAAATGTTGATGAAGATAGGGAAGCTGTGATTTCGTGTATAGGGCAAGGAGGAATAACATCTTGTAGGAGTGAGGAAGAGCCAGTTGTGAGTGTGGGGGAAGTTCGTGAGGCAGTAGGTAAAATGAAAGGGGGTAAGGCAGCCGGGATTGATGGGATAAAGATAGAAATGTTAAAAGCAGGTGGGGATATAGTTTTGGAGTGGTTGGTGCAATTATTTAATAAATGTATGGAAGAGGGTAAGGTACCTAGGGATTGGCAGAGAGCATGCATAGTTCCTTTGTATAAAGGCAAAGGGGATAAAAGAGAGTGCAAAAATTATAGGGGGATAAGTCTGTTGAGTGTACCTGGTAAAGTGTATGGTAGAGTTATAATTGAAAGAATTAAGAGTAAGACGGAGAATAGGATAGCAGATGAACAAGGAGGCTTTAGGAAAGGTAGGGGGTGTGTGGACCAGGTGTTTACAGTGAAACATATAAGTGAACAGTATTTAGATAAGGCTAAAGAGGTCTTTGTGGCATTTATGGATTTGGAAAAGGCGTATGACAGGGTGGATAGGGGGGCAATGTGGCAGATGTTGCAAGTGTATGGTGTAGGAGGTAGGTTACTGAAAGCAGTGAAGAGTTTTTACGAGGATAGTGAGGCTCAAGTTAGAGTATGTAGGAAAGAGGGAAATTTTTTCCCAGTAAAAGTAGGCCTTAGACAAGGATGTGTGATGTCACCGTGGTTGTTTAATATATTTATAGATGGGGTTGTAAGAGAAGTAAATGCGAGGGTCTTGGCAAGAGGCGTGGAGTTAAAAGATAAAGAATCACACACAAAGTGGGAGTTGTCACAGCTGCTCTTTGCTGATGACACTGTGCTCTTGGGAGATTCTGAAGAGAAGTTGCAGAGATTGGTGGATGAATTTGGTAGGGTGTGCAAAAGAAGAAAATTAAAGGTGAATACAGGAAAGAGTAAGGTTATGAGGATAACAAAAAGATTAGGTGATGAAAGATTGAATATCAGATTGGAGGGAGAGAGTATGGAGGAGGTGAACGTATTCAGATATTTGGGAGTGGACGTGTCAGCGGATGGGTCTATGAAAGATGAGGTGAATCATAGAATTGATGAGGGAAAAAGAGTGAGTGGTGCACTTAGGAGTCTGTGGAGACAAAGAACCTTGTCCTTGGAGGCAAAGAGGGGAATGTATGAGAGTATAGTTTTACCAACGCTCTTATATGGGTGTGAAGCGTGGGTGATGAATGTTGCAGCGAGGAGAAGGCTGGAGGCAGTGGAGATGTCATGTCTGAGGGCAATGTGTGGTGTGAATATAATGCAGAGAATTCGTAGTTTGGAAGTTAGGAGGAGGTGCGGGATTACCAAAACTGTTGTCCAGAGGGCTGAGGAAGGGTTGTTGAGGTGGTTCGGACATGTAGAGAGAATGGAGCGAAACAGAATGACTTCAAGAGTGTATCAGTCTGTAGTGGAAGGAAGGCGGGGTAGGGGTCGGCCTAGGAAGGGTTGGAGGGCGGGGGTAAAGGAGGTTTTGTGTGCGAGGGGCTTGGACTTCCAGCAGGCATGCGTGAGCGTGTTTGATAGGAGTGAATGGAGACAAATGGTTTTTAATACTTGACGTGCTGTTGGAGTGTGAGCAAAGTAACATTTATGAAGGGATTCAGGGAAACCGGCAGGCCGGACTTGAGTCCTGGAGATGGGAAGTACAGTGCCTGCACTCTGAAGGAGGGGTGTTAATGTTGCAGTTTAAAAACTGTAGTGTAAAGCACCCTTCTGGCAAGACAGTGATGGAGTGAATGATGGTGAAAGTTTTTCTTTTTCGGGCCACCCTGCCTTGGTGGGAATCGGCCGGTGTGATAATAAAAAAAAATAAAAAAAAAAAGTTGGTAGAATTACCGACAATATGTAAAGTAAAAGGACACAAGTGCAACTAATGCGACATTTATTGTGGCAACGTTTCGCTCTCCAGGAGCTTTATCAAGCCATTACAAACAATACATGGACACAGAGGGTATATAAAGGCTCAGAGTGAGGTGAATACTAGTGAGGTACCATTTCTATGTTCACTAGTGGTAGTAGTAGTAGTAGTAGTAGTAGTAGTAGTAGTAGTAGTAATAGTAGTAGTAGTGGTAGTGACAAAAGTAATACAATATGGTAGAGCAATTAATTCGTACATGAGTAAAAGGATATAAAAGCTATTACTTGGGTAACATAAAAATAGGTTGGACAAATATAAACTGGAATGAGGCAGCTTGTTTCAGTGTTCACTCTCTGTGCTTTGTGTAGTATAACAGGAGAGACTATGTGATGGCAGGGTTTACTGTTTTCAGGAGGATTCTTGCTAAGACTTCGGAGATGGTGAAGCTGCCGTTGTTTTGTTTAATTGTATTCGAAACAGCGATCAGTGCTGATTCAAGGCACTTGCGTGTGCGGAAATTATTTTCTTTTATCACTAATTGAGCGTCTCTGAATTTCATAAGATGATTGGTGGAATTTCGGTGTTGTACACAGGCGTTGTTTAAGTTGTCGTTCCTGCATGCGTATATGTGTTCATTGAGGCGGGTGTCGAGGTTTCTTGCTGTTTCACCTACGTAGATCTTGTCACAGCCTCCACAGGGTATAGTGTAAACTCCTGCATTGACTGGTTCGTGGTGCTTGGGTTTTGTCCTGGTTAGATCCTTTATTGAAGTGGTAGAAGCGATGGCGACTCTGGTGTTAGCTTGTGAAAGTACTTTTGAGACGTTTAGTGCAACCTGGCTGTTGGGAAGACTTATAACTTTGTTGGGAGCGGTGTTGATGCGTGGAGAATTGATGATCTGAAGAGCTCTTTTCTTGCAGTCTTTGATGAAAAAAGAAGGAAATTGTAACTCAGTGAATGTTTGGTGAATGTAAGTACATTCCTCGTCAAGAAACTCAGGACTACAAATTCGGTATGCTCTTAGGAAAAACCCGATGATGATGCCTCTTTTGGTCTTGGTATCTTGACTGGAATAGAAGTGTGTAAGATCATTTTTATTGGTGGGTTTCCGATAAACTTGAAATCTTAGGTTGTTGTCTACTTTGTGAATGAGGACGTCGAGGAAAGGTAGCTTGTCATTGGACTCTTCTTCTAGTGTAAACTGGATCGCTGGTTCAACTGCGTTGAGCCTTGCCTGAAGATCCCGTACATCAAAACGTTTTGGAGTTATTACGAGGACATCGTCCACGTAACGCAACCAAGTGACGCTTGAAGGGATGATGTTGGCGAAGTGTTCGGACTCTAGGTGTTCCATGTGACTTCCCTCTTCACAAAAGTACCTACCAAAAAAGCCATCGAGGTTCTACGACGTAAAGTCAACCAGGACCTTAATCTTCCTTTACCTCCCGGAGATTTTGTTGACTTGATTGAACTCTGTGTTAACTTCAACTGTTTTTCCTTCAATAACAAGCTCTACAAACAAACCTACGGCATGGGAATGGGGTCCCCAATAAGTGCCGTCCTAGCCAACTTATACATGGAACACCTAGAGTCCGAACACTTCGCCAACATCATCCCTTCAAGCGTCACTTGGTTGCGTTACGTGGACGATGTCCTCGTAATAACTCCAAAACGTTTTGATGTACGGGATCTTCAGGCAAGGCTCAACGCAGTTGAACCAGCGATCCAGTTTACACTAGAAGAAGAGTCCAATGACAAGCTACCTTTCCTCGACGTCCTCATTCACAAAGTAGACAACAACCTAAGATTTCAAGTTTATCGGAAACCCACCAATAAAAATGATCTTACACACTTCTATTCCAGTCAAGATACCAAGACCAAAAGAGGCATCATCATCGGGTTTTTCCTAAGAGCATACCGAATTTGTAGTCCTGAGTTTCTTGACGAGGAATGTACTTACATTCACCAAACATTCACTGAGTTACAATTTCCTTCTTTTTTCATCAAAGACTGCAAGAAAAGGGCTCTTCAGATCATCAATTCTCCACGCATCAACACCGCTCCCAACAAAGTTATAATTCTTCCCAACAGCCAGGTTGCACTAAACGTCTCAAAAGTACTTTCACAAGCTAACACCAGAGTCGCCATCGCTTCTACCACTTCAATAAAGGATCTAACCAGGACAAAACCCAAGCACCACGAACCAGTCAATGCAGGAGTTTACACTATACCCTGTGGAGGCTGTGACAAGATCTACGTAGGTGAAACAGCAAGAAACCTCGACACCCGCCTCAATGAACACATATACGCATGCAGGAACGACAACTTAAACAACGCCTGTGTACAACACCGAAATTCCACCAATCATCTTATGAAATTCAGAGACGCTCAATTAGTGATAAAAGAAAATAATTTCCGCACACGCAAGTGCCTTGAATCAGCACTGATCGCTGTTTCGAATACAATTAAACAAAACAACGGCAGCTTCACCATCTCCGAAGTCTTAGCAAGAATCCTCCTGAAAACAGTAAACCCTGCCATCACATAGTCTCTCCTGTTATACTACACAAAGCACAGAGAGTGAACACTGAAACAAGCTGCCTCATTCCAGTTTATATTTGTCCAACCTATTTTTATGTTACCCAAGTAATAGCTTTTATATCCTTTTACTCATGTACGAATTAATTGCTCTACCATATTGTATTACTTTTGTCACTACCACTACTACTACTATTACTACTACTACTACTACTACTACTACTACTACTACTACTACTACTACTACTACCACTAGTGAACATAGAAATGGTACCTCACTAGTATTCACCTCACTCTGAGCCTTTATATACCCTCTGTGTCCATGTATTGTTTGTAATGGCTTGATAAAGCTCCTGGAGAGCGAAACGTTGCCACAATAAATGTCACATTAGTTGCACTTGTGTCCTTTTACTTTACAATATGAATACAGTCAGTGATTCACACAGAGACGGTTGGTAATGAGTCATCTACTGGTACACTGGTAACTGGTTACTAGGAACTGGTACTACTACTGAGAAAAGGACACAAGTGCAACTAATGTGACATTTTATTGAGGCAACGTTTCGCTCTCCAGGAGCTTTGTCAAGCCATTACAAACAATACATGGACACAGAGGGTATATATAAGCTCAGAGTGAGGTGCAGTACTAGTGGTAGTAGTAGTAGTAGTAGTAGTAGTAGTAGTGGCAAAAGTTGTAGTAGTAGTAGTAATACAATATGGTAGAGAAATTAATTCGTACACGAGTACGAGTGAACATTGAAACAGGCTACCTCTTTCCAGTCTATATTTGTCCAACCTATTTTTATGTTACCCAAGTAATAGCTTTTATATCCTCTTACTCATGTAGGAATTAATTGCTCTACCATACTGTATTACTACTACTACTACTACAACTTTACCCTCTGTGTCCATTTATTGTTTGTAATGGCTTGACAAAGCTCATGGAGAGCGAAACGTTGCCACAATAAAATGTCACATTAGTTGCACTTGTGTCCTTTTACTTAAGATTTGCTCGTATTTTTAACCCGGAGGGTTAGCCACCCAGGATAACCCAAGAAAGTAATTGTTTCATCGAAGACTGTCTGTCTCATTTCCATTGTGGTCTTTCACTCTTGTTCCCCAGGATACGACCCACAACAGTCGTCTAACACCCAGGTACTTACTTACTGCTAGGTGAACAGGGACAGCAGGTGTTAGGAAACACCTGCTGTCCCTGTTCACCTAGCATGTGTAAGTGAACCTCTGCCTCAGGGTTCTTCCATAAATACAATGTCCCGTAAATCTGGAACCATTCAGTATAATAAGTAAGTTACGTTTCTTCATTTATGCAGATGCCCACCATATTTTTTGAGTAAGGAAGAACGTAGCCAGATAATTCACTCATGTATCAGAAGTAATGGTGGATACATCAAAAATGTTCTATGTATTAAAAGGCTTTATTTTTTCATTTTCCCAAAAGGTTTCAGAGTCACCGGACACGCATGATGATAATAATACACAGACAGGGCGTTGTCAAAAGTGCCACTCATTATTTAAGTAATTGTGATTATATGTTTTGTACAGGTTTATATGGCCTCACCTGTTCCATTCTAACTTAAAATATAATAAAATAAAATAGAAAATAAATTAAAAGTTTCTGTGGGTTTACAGTGATCGTTAAGAAACTGACGTAGGAAATTGTTTAAGAAAATTCAGGTAGTAAAATGAGTGGATGCTCGTGGCTTGATTGGTAGCGTTCCAGCTCACGGAGGGGCCGAGGATCGCTTCCCAGCACGGGTGAAACGTTGGATATGTTTTCTTATCGCTGCTGCCCCTCTTCACCCAGCAGTAACTAGGTACCTGGGTGTTAGTAGACTGTTGTGGGTTGCATCCTAAGGGAGAAAACTGAAGGACACTAATGTAAATAAGACAGACAGTCCCCGATGACGCACAGACTTCATTGGGTTATCCTGAGTGGGTAACCCTCCTCTTCCGGATCAGTAATCTTATAAGTTAAATGTGTGCGGTAGACGAGGACAAACTATCAGCTGTGAGTTTGTGAAAGGTTTTAAGAGGGGTGGGTCATGGCAGGAGTCCTGACCCTTCGGTAATGAGTTAATGAGTTCCTCAGCCCGGAGATACAACAGTTTTACAGACAGTTGTTGGAAAATTGACTATTGTTTTATGTTGACAGGGTGACTGGTGGCAGGGATGGGTTTCTGAGACAGCGAGGCAAAGGACGTGGTTACTCCTCAGTATAAATGTCTATCCTTGGGAGGATGGGATGTGTGGATGGGTCTCCATACATCTGCTTACCATTTTCATCTAGCAGTAAATAAGTACCCGGGAGTTGATTGGATGTTATGGGCAGCATCTTGGGAAGGTTAAAACGTATGGAGACGTTCCTTCACATCTGCTACCCATGTTCACCTGCCAGGAAGTAGATACCTGGGTGTTACTTGAGTGCTGGGGGTGGCATGCTGGGGAAGGGAAATAAAGGACCACAAGGGGAAATAAGCCAAATAGCTCGTTTATCTTGGGTTATCCTGGATTATTAACCCTCTGGGATTAATAATCCCAAAATAAGTTTTTTTGTTTATCCTACAGACGATGTAGCATACCTCCTATGAAAAACATGGGAGAGATGAGTACATTGAGAGAGAACTCAATAAATGTTAAGGGACCACGACTCTTCAACACTCTCCGCTCACACATAAGGGAAAACCTCCACACTAAATACCAGTAGTACTGTGTGTGTCAAGCCTCCACACTAACCAACAACAGTACTGTGTGTGAGTCAAGCCTCCACACTAACCAACAACAGTACTGTGTGCAAGTCAAGCCTCCACACTAACCAACAACAGTACTGTGTGTGAGTCAAGCCTCCACACTAACCAACAACAGTACTGTGTGTGAGTCAAGCCTCCACACTAACCAACAACAGTACTGTGTGTGAGTCAAGCCTCCACACTAACCATCAACAGTATTGTGTGTGAGTCAAACCTCCACACTAACCAACAACAGTACTGTGTGTGAGTCAAGCCTCCACACTAACCAACAACAGTACTGTGTGCAAGTCAAGCCTCCACACTAACCAACAACAGTACTGTGTGTGAGTCAAGCCTCCACACTAACCAACAACAGTACTGTGTGTGAGTCAAGCCTCCACACTAACCAACAACAGTACTGTGTGTGAGTCAAGCCTCCACACTAACCAACAACAGTATTGTGTGCAAGTCAAGCCTCCACACTAACCATCAACAGTACTGTGTGTGAGTCAAACCTCCACACTAACCAACAACAGTACTGTGTGTGAGTCAAGCCTCCACACTAACCAACAACAGTACTGTGTGTGAGTCAAGCCTCCACACTAACAAACAACAGTACTGTGTGTGAGTCAAGCCTCCACACTTACCAACAACAGTACTGTGTGTGAGTCAAGCCTCCACACTAACCAACAACAGTACTGTGTGTGGCTCAAGCCTCCACACTAACCATCAACAGTACTGTGTGAGTCAAGCCTCCACACTAACCAACAACAGTACTGTGTGTGAGTCAAGCCTCCACACTAACCAACAACAGTACTGTGTGTGAGTCAAGCCTCCACACTAACCAACAACAGTATTGTGTGCAAGTCAAGCCTCCACACTAACCAACAACAGTACTGTGTGTGAGTCAAACCTCCACACTAACCAACAACAGTACTGTGTGTGAGTCAAGCCTCCACACTAACCAACAACAGTACTGTGTGCAAGTCAAGCCTCCACACTAACCAACAACAGTACTGTGTGTGGCTCAAGCCTCCACACTAACCATCAACAGTACTGTGTGAGTCAAGCCTCCACACTAACCAACAACAGCACTGTGTGTGAGTCAAGCCTCCACACTAACCAACAACAGTACTGTGTGTGAGTCAAGCCTCCACACTAACCAACAACAGTACTGTGTGTGAGTCAAGCCTCCACACTAACCAACAACAGTACTGTGTGTGAGTCAAGCCTCCACACTAACCAACAACAGTACTGTGTGTGAGTCAAGCCTCCACACTAACCAACAACAGTACTGTGTGTGAGTCAAGCCTCCACACTTACCAACAACAGTACTGTGTGTGAGTCAAGCCTCCACACTAACCAACAACAGTACTGTGTGTGGCTCAAGCCTCCACACTAACCAACAACAGTACTGTGTGTGAGTCAAGCCTCCACACTAACCAACAACAGTACTATGTGTGAGTCAAGCCTCCACACTAACCAAAAACAGTATTGTGTGCAAGTCAAGCCTCCACACTAACCATCAACAGTACTGTGTGTGGGTCAAGCCTCCACACTAACCAACAACAGTACTGTATGTGAGTGAAGCCTCCACACTAACCAACAACAGTACTGTGTGTGAGTCAAGCCTCCACACTAACCAACAACAGTACTGTGTGTGGCTCAAGCCTCCACACTAACCATCAACAGTACTGTGTGAGTCAAGCCTCCACACTAACCAACAACAGTACTGTGTGCAAGTCAAGCCTCCACACTAACCAACAACAGTACTGTGTGTGAGTCAAGCCTCCACACTAACCAACAACAGTACTGTGTGTGAGTCAAGCCTCCACACTAACCAACAACAGTATTGTGTGCAAGTCAAGCCTCCACACTAACCATCAACAGTACTGTGTGTGAGTCAAACCTCCACACTAACCAACAACAGTACTGTGTGTGAGTCAAGCCTCCACACTAACCAACAACAGTACTGTGTGTGAGTCAAGCCTCCACACTTACCAACAACAGTACTGTGTGTGAGTCAAGCCTCCACACTAACCAACAACAGTACTGTGTGTGGCTCAAGCCTCCACACTAACCATCAACAGTACTGTGTGAGTCAAGCCTCCACACTAACCAACAACAGTACTGTGTGTGAGTCAAGCCTCCACACTAACCAACAACAGTACTGTGTGTGAGTCAAGCCTCCACACTAACCAACAACAGTACTGTGTGTGAGTCAAGCCTCCACACTAACCAACAACAGTATTGTGTGCAAGTCAAGCCTCCACACTAACCATCAACAGTACTGTATGTGAGTCAAACCTCCACACTAACCAACAACAGTACTGTGTGTGAGTCAAGCCTCCACACTAACCAACAACAGTACTGTGTGTGAGTCAAGCCTCCACACTAACCAACAACAGTACTGTGTGTGAGTCAAGCCTCCACACTAACCAACAACAGTACTGTGTGTGGCTCAAGCCTCCACACTAACCATCAACAGTACTGTGTGAGTCAAGCCTCCACACTAACCAACAACAGTACTGTGTGTGAGTCAAGCCTCCACACTAACCAACAACAGTACTGTGTGTGAGTCAAGCCTCCACACTAACCAACAACAGTACTGTGTGTGAGTCAAGCTTCCACACTAACCAACAACAGTACTGTGTGTGGCTCAAGCCTCCACACTAACCATCAACAGTACTGTGTGAGTCAAGCCTCCACACTAACCAACAACAGTACTGTGTGTGAGTCAAGCCTCCACACTAACCAACAACAGTACTGTGTGTGAGTCAAGCCTCCACACTAACCAACAACAGTACTGTGTGTGAGTCAAGCCTCCACACTAACCAACAACAGTACTGTGTGTGGCTCAAGCCTCCACACTAACCATCAACAGTACTGTGTGAGTCAAGCCTCCACACTAACCACACATTAAAGCCAGCTCTCTTTACCAGATCTTCCTAATAATTACAATGGTGTGTTTCGTGTCTGTGGTTCCCTCTTCCAGGTAAGGAACGACCCTCTCTAATTACCTTTGTCAGTAAGGCTGTTAATCACCTGTAATATATAGGAGCATTTTAGAAACAGTAATTAAGTTTATAAGAGTGCTAAATAAGTTTATTTTTCTAATCTCTCTCTCTCTCTCTCTCTCTCTCTCTCTCTCTCTCTCTCTCTCTCTCTCTCTCTCTCTCTCTCTGTATTAAGACTGACAAAACCACTCGTAGCGAAACATTTCCCTCAAAAAAATCATAATTGTACGTATGTGTTCTTGTTGGTATCACCGTGTGTCTTTTACTTATGTGTCTTCCACATATGTCATTCCACATGTGTCTTCTTCCACATGTGTCTTCTTCCACATGTGTGTCTTCCACATGTGTCTTCTTCCACATGTCTTCAACATGTGTCTTCTTCCACATGTGTCTCTTTCCACATCTTGAGGGTATTAACAAACCATATACAGTGTACACCACCAGCACTTACAAACTAAATAATGCGGAAGTCAGTTATACATAATGTGAAAAGAACTCAAGAGCAATGGTAAACAGCAAACTAAAGCCAAGGCCGCAGTAGCTAAGCGTTCATTTTAAGGCTAACAACCTGCTTGTATTTATATAAAGGGGTAAAGCCAAGGCCACAGTACCTAAGCGTTCGTTATAGCGCTTCCAGATTGCTTGGATTAATATGGAGTGTAAGCACTAAAAATCCAAAGGTTTCCCTGCAGCTTTATACAATATTAATAAAGGTCTCATTCACATTATGCAGGTCATTTCTGGTCTCCGTACTACACTTGATATAAATGTACTGGAGAACATATGGAAAAATATGTCAAAATTATTCCACTAAATAAGTATTTTTTTTTCCTAAGAAGATATATTGAATAGCTGTGAACGTTGAAGACTTTGAACTGAGACCAGAATGAAGTGTGCAAGTGAAAGACAGGTAGAAATAGAGGAGATAGAACTTGGGTTTTTTTTGTATAGTTAACAAAGAACTCTAAATAATGGCTTTAAGTTGGTATATATTCTGATTTATAAAGGATGTAAGAAGATCCTTGATTAGCAATAGAATTGTAGATGAGTGGAACAATCTGGGAAATTCAGACACGAAACACAACTCCTTGGGAGATTAAAAATAACAGGCTGTACAAAATATATGAGTACGAAGGGTTGGTTTTGATGAGTCAATACCCGATCAGCCGGGCTGTGGTTCGTACGTTGGACTACGTGCGGCAAGCACTAACTGCCTGTTGGTCAGGCCCTGATCCACCAGGAGGCCTGGTCAAGGACTGGGCTACGGAGGTGATGACCTCCCGGAACACCCTCCAGGTAGTACCTGCTTAGAACAGGCCAGTAGGCCGACTGCAAGTCTCGTCTATTAAATGTTTTTTTTCTCGCCTCCAGCGTCAGAGTTGATGCTTGATCTCTTCCTGAATAAACATACTCATCAAACTGTTGTTTAATTACGCCCATGTTTACCGTTACATATGTAAGTTCTCAAAGCTCTGAATGAAGTGTGTGTGTGTGTGTGTACTCACATAATTGCGTGTGTGTGTGTGTGTGTGTGTGTGTGTGTGTACTCACATAATTGCGTGTGTGTGTGTGTGTGTGTGTGTGTGTGTGTGTGTGTGTACTCACATAATTGCGTGTGTGTGTGTGTGTGTGTACTCACATAATTGCGTGTGTGTGTGTGTGTGTGTGTGTGTGTGTGTGTGTGTGTGTGTGTGTGTGTGTGTGTGTGTGTGTGTGTGTGTGTGTGTGTGTGTGTGTGTACTCACATAATTGCGTGTGTGTGTGTGTGTACTCACATAATTGCGCGTGTGTGTGTGTGTGTGTGTGTGTGTGTGTGTGTGTGTGTGTGTGTGTGTGTGTGTGTGTGCGCGCGCTATTACATACCAGCCTATATATATTCACCTCTAAGTGGTTGCATGAATCGAGTCTCAGCTCCTGGCCCCACTTCTCAAACTGTCTCTTGCCAGATTCACAGCCTCCTAACTAAGATATTTACTCATACAACTATGTATGGAGCCTGCCTCAACTACTGTGTCTAGGTCATTTCACTTCCTAATTACCCCGAAGGTGAAAAAACACTTCCTGACATCTCTATCATTCATCTATATCTTTAACTTAGTTGCCTTCGTGTATCCGTTTCCCGCCTCTCAGAGTTTATTCCTGTCCACGCTATCAATTCGTCTAAGTACTTTGTATGTTGTTATCATATCTCCCCTGTCTAATATCGTCAGGGTCGGTTCACTTAGCGTCTCCTCCCTGTTCATTTTCCTTAGCGCCGGAACTAGCTTTGTTGCATATATCTGCACTTTCTCCGGCTTCTTAGCATTCTTTATAAGGATGGGTTCCATGCTGGTGCTGCATACTCCAAGATGATCCTAATCCTGACTTATATTGTATAAAGGGTCATGTATGACTGTTAAGTTTCCTGAGAGCTAACATACCTGGATAACACACCATGGTATTTGGTGATTTTTAAAAACAGATTTTTTGTGATGGGAAAATATAAAGAGTAGGGTCCCCCAAGAATCAGTACTAGGAGTGTTATTATTCCTAGTATGTTTAACCCATGCACTGACGGAGAGAATTGAATCAAAGTATCACACACAAAAACATGAACACATGCATACACGTATATATATATATATATATATATATATATATATATATATATATATATATATATATATATATATATATGAATACATACACACTCCTTTATGAATCCATACATACACACACACACGCAACAAAATATAGATGGTGAGGACCGGCAGGCGCGCGCGCGCGCACACCCACACACACACACACACACACACACACACACACACACACACACACACACACACACACATACACACACACACACACGCACACACACACACATACACACACACACAGACACACACAAACACACACACACACAAACACACACACACACACACACACACACACACACATACACACACACACACACACACACACACACACACACACACACACACACACACACACACACACACACACGCACACACACACACATACACACATACACACACACACATACACACATACACACACACACCTGGCTATCGTGTACTAGAGATCAAGCTAAACCACAGGCAAGGGTGGAATCTCCCTTTGACTACCTTTCGCTCCCATAAAATTCTCTCTCTCTCTCTCCCCTCTCCATAGATTCCCGTATAGGCGTTGAAGTTATTCTTTCCTTCGTCTTACCCACTATTCACAGCTTAAGTCTTGATCCCACCCTCAGCTTATTCTTACAAAGGGTGGAATCCCTTTTGCTTCCTCCATCACCTTATACTTATTTCCAGCTCCTCCCTAGGGGATTGGAGCCTAATTCATTATCTGTTACCCTAGGCTCGTCCCATTAGCTGAATTCTAAACTCACACCCATGTCTGCCCTGCTTTGTGCTACAGAGGTTAGAATTCTTTGTATTCCCATTCTCCTCTCCCTGCGTCCCTTAGCACCCTATTAAAGGAGTCAGAGACGCATTTACTAAATCCCTCCCTTACTAATCCACGTATAATAAAAAGGATTGAACTATCCTTCACTACCTGTATGTATGTAGTAGGTTCGCCGGTCTTGTCCCGGCCCGGGTCTTTTCCAGATGGTGACCCGGCGTGGTTCACTACCTGCCTCCTGCACCAGTTCTTTCACTACCTGCCCTCTGCCTCAGTTCCTTCACTATCTGCCTCCTGGGTCAGTTCCTTCACTACCTGCCTCCTTGGTCAGTTCCTTCACTACCCGCTTACTGGGTCAGTTCCTTCACTACCTGCCTCCTGGGTCAGTTCCTTCACTACCCGCCTCCTGGGTCAGTTCCTTCACCACCTACCTGCTGCCTGGTCCGGGGCGCGAGAAAAAAAAAACATATAGTCCTCCTCTCGTAAAAATATTTCAGTGACTACTATTTCCTAAAATAACAATTTGTGGAAAAAATAAATATTCGTGCCTGTTTTTGGACACATTATTAATATTACAGAAAAATAAGTAAATGGTTGAGTCCTACTGAGCAGTTAAAATAAATATTAACCAGATATTTGCACGACAATCTCAAATAAGTTATTCAAACTATGGAGACAATCCACCAGGTGATGTAAAATACTACCTCTGGGTCTTTTGCACCGTCACCAGTGCTTCATCAGTAACTATACGATGCTGCAAAGGTTGCAACAGGAAGACCGAGAGGAAAATTCTCGGAGATAGGAAGGTGGTGCGTCGAGCACCGTGTCCATCTCCTGAGCACACCGGATATCCTGATACTCCACCTTCCTACCTCTGATTATATCCCATTCAATCTACCTGTTGCAGCCCTTGCAACATTACATAGCTCCTAAAGAAGTGTTGATGATAGTGCGGAAGGCCTAGAGTAGTTACACCAACAGCACCATTAACAGACACAACAGCAACAATATTAACGAAAACATAACAAGAACAACAGCAACAGTCCCCACCGCGACAACAAACACTAGAGCACAAAAACAACAACCTCGAGCCCTCAGCACAAGCAGTGCCGAGGGCTCGATCCTCCGTCTACTTGAACCGTGTGAATTATTCACTGCAGCTAACATGACATAAATAAATCAGAACGAAAAGAAATTCAAATTAAAATCATCTAGTATAACACAAAAACTCTGAAAACATTGCTAATTAAGAGGATAAAACTCTCAGTGGCTGCATCAAGAATGAATGTTATATATCGTTACGTCCAAGTGTTGATAGCTGAGACTACAACAACACTTCAGGAGTCTCCGTGAGCTGGGATTACAGCAGCAGCTTCAGGAAATACTGAGAGCTGGGATCTGGGACAACAGCTTAGGCATTGGTGGAAGCTAGGATCACAACAGCAACCTCAGATGGTAGGTGTTGAGAGCTGGGACACTCAGCAGAACCACAAACCCTTGCTGGTTGATCCCTGTGTGATGTCATATGCAAATGAGGAGTTTACGTGTGACTAAGTCTCTGTAATCCCTCGTCTGAGGCAGGAGGAGGATTAGGAATGGCGTTGGGAGGGGAGTAGGAATGGCGTTGGGAGGGAGGAGGAGAAGGAATGGAGTTGGGAGGGAGGAGAAGTAGGAATGGAGCTGGGAGGGAGGAGAAGGAATGGAGCTGGGAGGGAGGAGGAGTAGGGATGGAGTTGGGAGGGAGGAGAAGTAGGAATGGAGCTGGGAGGGAGGAGAAGGAATGGAGCTGGGAGTGAGGAGGAGTAGGGATGGAGTTGGGAGGGAGAAGTAGTAGGAATGGCGTTGAGAGGGAGGAGGAGTAGGAATGGAGTTGGGAGGGAGGAGGAGCAGGAATGGAGTTGGGAGGGAGGGAGGAATAGGAATAGAGTTGCGGGAGGAGTAAGAGTAAGAATGGACTTAGGAGGAATCAAGAAATTGAGAAGGAAAATAAGAAAAAAATAAGAATAGGAGGAGGGGTAGGAGGAGGAAGAGGTAGAGGAAGTTGAGAAGGAGAAAGAAGTGTAGGAATGGGAAGAGCAGGACCGTGGCGGTGTTAACTACTGTACCTTTACTCTGGCCCCAGGACGCAACACTTCATCCTCTTACCTCTGTATTAGACTGAAAAGAGCCCTTGTGCAGGTGAAACGTCTCATTAATGAAGTTATCCAGTTGTTACACGTGTCTTATTCATTATCTTGTCAGTATTGTATTCCTTTCATTTAATGAGACCTGTCTGACACAGCAACACCACGAAATCTTGGCACAGAGGAGAGCTTCTACAACTCTGTTGCTAACTTCTTGTTAATTTTTAGCCATGATCTACTTCCACTAGTGAGTGTATTGTGTATGTATTTTACTTATTGCTTTTTAATGCCTTGTTCTACTGTTAGCTTAATACATGTTAGTGTAAACTTATTACCTGGCATTTGTATGAATTTATAAGTGGAAAAAAAAATGGCGCCCCGCCCACCTGTGACCCTGTCTTGAACTTCAACGTCTTTAACGTCTTGAACTTCAACGTCTTGAACTTCAGGGTCTTCAGTGACGATGATGCGATCATCACAACACTCGAAAAATTTATGCTGTATGCCTGGGAGCTGTATAGTCCTTGTGGCTTAGCGCTTCTTTTTGATTATAATAATAATAATGTATGCCTGGGAAACCTAGATGAAATCGGGCATTGAAAACGTTCCTGGGGTAATGTTGTCACTCACCTCATGTAGTGCTAATGTGGAAAAAGAAATATTTTTTCAAGACAGCAATACGCCAGTATTATTTTAAGTTTTGCAATACATTAATAAGATATTGTGTACGTGGCAATGTATATTATCATTAAACCAATTATCTTCTCACTAAATGTTACTCTGTTATCTGTAATATGATTTTTATGGTGTACATGACACTTCAGGTTAGAAGAGGGGTTTCTGATGAACATAGTCACCTGACAGCCTTTCAGCCTGACCAATCAGGAAATTGACCTGGATTGATGATAATGACGCATTTACTGGAGTCCGGAGGTTTGACAAACAATTTACTGTGTAATGTCTAGCATTATGGAATAAACACACGATTACTTCTAAACACATCATCCTGAGACATTACATGGAAGACTGGGAGACACCGACTCACTGATTTCATTCTATGTCCGTTTCCCTCACGGAAAAAAAAGTTCAAATTCCACAATGACTGGCAATCTATTCTTCATATTTTAGGAGCTCCTACAGTATTCACGATCATCCCGTGGCCTGGTAGGTAACACTCTCGCCTCACACACGAGTGTCCGTAATTTGATCCCCGGCTAGGGTGGAAACATTGGGAGTGTTTCCCTACACCTGTTGTCCCGTTCACCTAGCAAGCAAGTAGGTACCTGGGTGTTAGTCGACTAGTGTAGGTCCCATCCTGATGGACCCACACGAGTCGACTAAGGACCCCAATGGAAATAAGAGTCCTCGATGACGCACTGACTTTCTTGGGTTATCTTGGGTGGCTAACCCTCTGGGTTCAAAATTCGAACAAAATCTTATATATTAGGGAAAAGGGCTTAAAGAAGTGAATTGATTCACTTCAAAAAGTATGTGTGCTAAAAAGCAAAATTTGTATACCTTCAATGAAATTTAAGTTATAGGTGTGTCCAGAACTTAAGTCCGTTTTCACTTATCTTTCTAAATACACAGTCCAGCTAGAAGTTGTCTGTATTGCTCAGTCATTTATTGATAACTAAATCAGGTCTTATTAGTACAAAACTAACTTTTATGACCTTTTATTTATTTGCAGTGACAGTTTTCAGGGGGCATAATGGAAGGTAGGACCCCCCCCCCCCGTCATGTATGTTCTCTCCATGTATTATGTACGGTACAACAGAATAATCTTACATAACTCCCCATAAGCCCGTCTACTGATAATATTCTACTTCAATCACTGTTTTTTATTTTACTGACAATCAGTTTTCCTAGGTGTTAATATATTAATCGTTCGAGTAACAAAATTGTGGTAAATACTATCTCAAAATCAACTTGGATGCTTTTACAGTAAAACTAACTACAAAAAATCAACCTCAAGTAAAATGAAGAATGATTTTTCTTAGTCGATAGATCCACTGGTCTGGTAGCCCCCTGGGTTCTCACTCAGGGGTGTTCCTTTATAAGACCTACAATTGCCAGTCACAGGGAACCTTGTTAACATACCAAGCCTTCCCCGATGTCCAATTATAAAGTCTCATATTAATTTAACTCAAAAGAAAGATTGTGGACTGTATTAGTTTATGTATATAAGGTTTCTCAAGATTTTGAGTGGACAGAGAAGGCGGTCATTATGACACTAACTCAGCTGTACTGTTAATACACAAATAACCCGCACATACTAGAGAGAGAGGGGGGGGAAGGTTTACGCCGACGTTTCGCTCCGACTTGGACCATTTACAGTCACACTGAGACTATAAATGCTCCTCTCCGTCTTTGTGCCGGTTATTTGTGTACTGTTCCAGTCACGGTATTGTGCCTTTTTGTTCTTTCTGCACTGTTAATATGTGCACTAACCTGCCAATCCCAGGACCAAGGTTCAAGGACTCCGCTTTCCGTCCATCTTTGCTTATTCATATACAGTCGTTCATCACGACTTAAATCTAGTTAATTTGCCTTCAGTTACTTTATTTTTTATGATGCATCATAGTTCTCACTCTTTCCGTCCGGTATTATCCTTATACGCAGTAATGTCCATTAACATGCATAAGAAACCCTTATCTGCTAGAAAAGGTACCACTAGCTCATGTTTCTAAGATGGTTGTGGGAATCAACTTCTTGGTTTGCTCTCTTCCTGTCATCTGTAGATTCAAGGCTGCTGCACTTCTGTAAACCGCAATCATATCTTCTGCTCTTGTTTGCGAATTCCTGACACTGAAAACAGACGAATGATCAAAGTTTCCTGCGATGCTGGAGTTCTCCGATCAAACGCTGCTCATCCAAACAATAATCATTTTCTAAAAGTCCCGCACCCCCAAGCACTGTGTCATGCCGGAAGTCCCCACTTCATTAATTTTACTTGGATGTTGCATTATTTTCTATTTCCTTCTCTTTAATTTTGTGATTTCAGCTTAAGTCCTATATTGATTTTCAGTCATTATATATTTCAGATATTATTATTAGTTAAGCTATTATATGTTAATCATAAGAGATGCAGGGTTAAAATAATGCTGGTTCACGATAGGTTAGGATAAGGCCATGTCTAGTTCTCGCTCTATGATTGGTTAATCTTTTCTGATTATAAGGATAAGGCCATGTCTAGTTCTCGCTCTATGATTGGTTAATCTTTTCTGATTATAAGGATAAGGCCGTGTCTAGTTCTCGCTCTATGATTGGTTAATCTTTCCTGATTTTAAGAAAAAATTTCTAATCGAGTCTTTGTTTATACTAAGCTGTTTAATTACCGTTTTTTTCTCTTACCTCATATATAGGCTCTTATTCGTCATGTAGGGAATTTTGTACCTCCCCTAGATATTTAATTGATAACCTAGGATAACTGTAAATAGTTTATGGTAAAAATGATCACGTTTTAAATTATAGTAATTATTATGTGGATTGTATCTTAAATACCCAAGTTCCTTAGTAGCATGCATATGTATCTAGCTTCATCCTCATTATCATTATTTTAATAATGTATACTCTTATACTCAAGTTAGTTGTGTATCATTACAGCACATGATAAAGGATTAAGTTAGTACTTGCTAATTATCATAAGAATGGCAGTCCCTTTATGGCGTTGCTGGCTTAGAGAGCCCAGACTGCAGGTGGCTAAAAGTTTTTCTTCGTAGATTATCTCTGTGACCTCAGTAGCACACTCATATCAATAACCAATCAGTTTTTGCTGACTTTACGAAGATAAAATGCAAAAGCTAATTATACCTATTTAACGTAATATTTATCTGGTCAGTTAACTATTCATTATATACTTTATCTAAGCTATATTTAATACTAGATAAATAAATGAATATTTAAATACTGCTAGAGGCAGGGAGAGAGTGCTTTCTCCTTGCTTTTGGCAGGAGAAAGCACAGTAACTTGAACGAGTGTTGACGTACCAGTTGAATCTCTTTCAGGTGGAAAAATCCCCTGATAATTATCAACTGGAACGATAAATGTACTAAGGACCAGAAGTTGTAAACCGTAGCTCCCATACAGACAATGTAACTCGACTTTGCTGAACATTGATGTAATTAGACGACTGAGTAATATATGTATACCTAAGCCTCACGGGAACCCTACGTCATAAGTGTTCAACCCACTTGAAGTGAATGGCACCCATACCGTATTCGGAGATCCTTCAGAAGATCTTGATATAAACCAGGTATTCTGTAACGCTTGTTGCATGCAGCAGTGTTGCAGTGGTCACGAGTTGCGTTATACTGTACAACACCGTGATAAAAACTGTGCTTAACGCGTCGTAAATTGTAAGTTAATGGACAGTTGTAATTGTCACGTTATTACATTAGCCTCATGCTCCACTGATGAAAAATAATTTCTCATTGTGTATTGATTGATAATTTCAGTGTTATTTATCACTTTGGTCCTTATGATAATTATTGAATAATTTGTACTCTGAATAAATAGTTTTAAAGATCCCTATAGTTAGTATCTTATATAATCAGATCTAGCTGACATTTTCATCGAAGGAATGGCGCTATCAGCAACAAAGTTTTCCAGTGGGCAACGGTAAACAATATGATGTTCAATGAGGACAAATTCCAACTACTCCGTTATGGAAAACTGGAGGAGATAATAACTAGAACAGAGTATACTACTGACTCCGGCCATACAATAGAGCGGAAAAATAATGTAAGGGACCTGGGAGTAGTAATGTCTGAGGATCTCACTTTCAAGGATCACAACAGTGCCACGATCGCACGTGCAAAGAAAATGATAGGATGGATAATGAGAACTTTCAAAACGAGAGATGCCAAGCCCATAATGATCCTTTTCAAATCACTTGTTCTCTCTAGGCTGGAATACTGCTGTACATTAACATCTCCATACAAAGCAGGTGAAATCGCAGATCTAGAGAGTGTACAGAGATCCTTTACTGCACGTATAAGTTCTGTCAAGCACCTTAACTACTGGGAACGCTTGGAAGCACTTGACTTGTACTCGTTGGAACGCAGGAGGGAGAGATATATCATAATCTACACTTGGAAAATCTTGGAAGGAATGGTCCCAAATCTGCACACAGAAATCACTCCCTACGAAAGTAAAAGACTGGGCAGGCGATGCAAAATGCCCCCAATAAAAAGTAGGGGCGCCATTGGTACACTAAGAGAAAACACCATAAGTGTCCGGGGCCCAAAACTGTTCAACAGCCTCCCATCAAGCATTAGGGGAATTGCCAATAAACCCCTGGCTGCCTTCAAGAGAGAGCTGGACAGATACCTAAAGTCAGTGCCGGATCAGCCGGGCTGTGGCTCGTACGTCGGACTGCGTGCGGCCAGCAGTAACAGCCTAGTTGATCAGGCCCTGATCCATCAGGAGGCCTGGTCATGGACCGGGCCGCGGGGGCGTTGATCCCCGGAATAACCTCCAGGTAACCTCTTTTCCTGCGTGAGGAATAATGTAGGTAGAGTTAATCTTAGTAAAATATGGCATTCATTCCCTTATATCAACCTTTCATTTAATTCCCAAGTGACGAGCTAGTTATTTCCTACAGAGGCAGCGCGGTGGACCTTGCCAACTGGATCCTAGTATAGCTCAAAGTATGTGATATTAGCAATAGCTAATTGTGACCATGAGTGTTTTACTCGATAATTCACTATAGCAATGGGATGGTTAGACATACATCCCGAATATTAGTGACTGTTAGAAGTAGTTGCATGGTAGAGAATGAAATTTTGTTAGTAAACAGTAATTTAATCAAGAGATGAACATGATTTAGCACAATGAATTACCCGAGGAGCTAGGAATTTACGGAGTGTGAAGTGCATTTATGTGGATTTCTAGGTAACAGTATCAAATTAAGATATATAGGCTAGTGGAAGGCCTCGGTCAAATGACTAAAAGCTCCAGTGGCGGGTCATTATATGATTTAACATCCGTAAAGAAACACTTGTCCTGTTCCTTGAAAAATCTTACCTTACCTAACCTAGTATCAAATTTCCAAGACAACCCAAAGTTGAAAGAGGTGTTGATTTGGAAATATCATCACCTGAAAGGAAATTATATTCATGACGACTTTAATTAAACCTAGCGGAATACCTGAAAATATAATCCAAGTGACAAAGATAGCTCATGATAGCTGAGGGTCTAAAATATCATTAGTGATAACTGAACTTAAAAACCCTGTCCCAAGTAACAGTCAACACATCCGTCGACTGTAATAAAAGCACTGCTGGAAATATCAAGAATTGGTTGAGACGGAGGTTCAAGTAAAAGGATTGAATTTATTTTGTATCATAGCGAAACCTTATGCTAACACCTGGAGACATGACGAGGCACACCGGTGATAATTTCGCGACTCATTTGAGGAATAAAATAATTATGATTATACTCAGTAAAGGATCAAGAATTTTCATCCAGTATAGTCAATTTGGATACAGACCAAGACACTAAAATCACTAAGGACATTAAGGCAATAAAAGTGCATTTAATGGCTAAGAAAGGCCATGTAACTCGAGTGCTGGAGAAATGTGTAGACAGTAACAGGATGAAACCTAACCTTAATAAGTTTTCAACAGGATATAAGTAGCCTTCCGCACGTAATTCTTGAGGTCCCACAAATTTCCTGTCCCAGTTCTTCAGCAGGAGACATTAACACGGGTTCCTATTACAAATTCAGGCCAAAGCACCCCAATTTGGCCTCAGTGACGCCGGATTATTAGCTGAATTTTCCACAACAACCAGTGTTCGCAAATTACAAATGACGTCTCTGCCATATCACTTCCCGACCGCTGCTCACCTGCACAAAATTTCTCGAAGGGTCAAATCAGCATCATTATTCAAATTTACACATGCTGAATTTAGGAAAAATCAAAATTTTCCACAATACCAATTCACTATATACTTATCTTTGGGAGAATGAGTATTTTGAAGAGGTCAGTTGATGCATTAAATACTTAGGTGTTCGTAAGTAAGTTTATTTAGGCACAGGTACACATGAGTACAATTATCATACACTGTAAATTACCTAGGATAACCCCAAAAAAAAGTCAGTGACTTATTTTTATTCGTAATGTTAAAGGGCTTCACACCAAATTATTTAGTTTTATTACATTAGTTTCCAAATTATTTAGTTTTATTACATTAGTTTTATTACTAATATTTTGGTGTGACACATGACATTACTAACGTAATGTTAGTAATGTAATGTCAGTAATACTAACGTAATGTCATGTGTCACTGAGTAACAGTGCTGGTAGTAAAAATTAGAAACGAAGATAGCAAGTGTAAAGCTCCATAGCAGCAAACGTAGAAAGAAAATAACAAATGCTCTTTTTTCCAGGGTTGAGTGAGACAGCTAATCAGCTTTCACGTAAAGCTCATAGGCTAACCTGTCTAATCTTGAAGTTGGCCAAAAAGATGCATATTCCAGTTATTACACAGATTCCAACAAAATTTGTGCTCACACAGCCTAAACCCATGAAATGATCAATGCACTTCACACGATACATCAGCCATTGAAGATTGATGCCGTTCACAATTGTTATATTTTAATCAGAGGAAAGCATATACTATCTTAAATAGGGCTGGGCTTTGCCATGAGCTAAGGTAGGATAAATAAGTTTATTCAGATTATCATACATAGCAGCATATGTGTAGAGAACCTTGGATAACCCAAAAAAGTCACTTTGTGTTACTTTTTTTGTGTTATCCTAGGTAATTTACACAATTTATGATAATTGTACTTATGTGTACCTGTGCCTAAACAAGCTAAGGTGTCTCGTAAATCGATTGCTAGCGCCCTCAGCTCCAGGCCTCGGGGGCGTTGACCCCCGAAACCCTCTCCAGGTATACACACTGAGGTCCGTGGTTCGATCCCCGGTAGGAGTGGAGACATTAGGATGTGTTTCCTTAAGACACCTGCTGTCCATGTTCGCCTAGCAGTAAAATAGGTATCTGGGTGTTAGTCAACTGATGTGAGTCGCATCCTGGGGACAAAATTGACATAATTTGCTCTAAATACTCTGCATAACGAGGGGCTTTCTTTGTAGTAGCAAGTTTATCCGGGTATACACAAATACAGTTACATGGATTATCATACATAGCAACATATGTGTAGTGAACGTAGGATAACCCAAAAATGTCAAAGTGACTTATTTCCATTGATTTAGCCTGCAAATTGATTTGTGTAAATAAGGTGCCTTTTCGGGGATACCTAATAAGTTTCCCCGAAATGCATTGCATACTAGTGACTTTCTTTTGTGCATACTACATTATTTGTGCATAAAATAATGTAACAAGAGCTCTCGCTTCACACGGTGAGGATCCGGGTTCGATTCCTAGCGAATGGGTGGAAACATTGGACGTGTTTCCTTACACTGGTTGTCTATGTTCACCCATCAGTAAAATGGGTACCTGGGTGTTAGTGGACTGGTGTGGGTCGCATCCTGGGACAAAAACCGACGTAATATGGCCGAAATGCTCAGCATAACAAGGGACTTTCTATATAGTAGTATGTCATTGATGTCAGCTAGACCTGTATACCTTGTACATGTAGTAAATAAAGATAGTATTAACCAAACCATACCACGGATAGGGATAGAACCCGCGATCAGATTATCTGATCGCGGGTTCTAACCCCGTCCGTGGTATGATTTGTTTACAATCGTGTCATTACGATTTCGTGAGTCAAGTTATTATTATTTATTATTAAGTTGAGAGCAGCAGCGCCATCTGTTGAGTGCTGGTGAGTGAGAGTGAGTGAGGTGGCAGGTTGTGTGTGGCAGGCTGAGCCAGGCCGCCTCACCCAACACTCTTACATCAACTATGTTAGACCCAGGAGGCCTCCGCCTCCTTATTATTCCAACTTTGGTAATTATTTCATCTTTTATTTTACCAGTAGTGTTATTTTATTGATGCTAAGGCTATCACTGTTGAGTAGGAAATGTGTGAGGTGAGTGGAAACGTTCACATGGATGAGATTACATTGTTGTAGTGGAATAAGTCACTTCGTTTGACTTTATTTTTTGGTTATCCTAGATAATTTACACATATGTTACTGTTTATGGTAATTGTAGTCTCCTAAATTTGTGTAACTGTACCAAAATAAACTTAACCTAAAGACTCCAATGGAAATAAGCCACTTTGTTATGTATGACAATTTATGTAACTATTTGTGTACCTGTCCCCTCAAGGGAGGTTCCTTGACGCTGGTGAGGGGCTCTTGATCCAGGCAGTTGGACCTGACCTCCCCTTCCTTGGATAGAACCTGGGTGTATCTTTATATTTTTTGTAATACCTAGTCAATACCTTCTGTTAGACCCATAAGCATGTCACCAGTTCCTTAAATCAAAAGCCCTCCACTAACATTAAGGCAACCCCTTAATGGACATGGTAAGTCCAGGAACTATGACTCGACTTTCTCTGCTAGTCATGGAATAGGCCCTCGAACTATATAACTACGTTCATGGAGGTGCATTAGACCCATAAGGGTCATGCAGCACCTGGGGACAAACATTCAGGTTCAGTCCAGAGAAGGGGAAGACAGGTCCATTTTCTTGGATCAAAAACCCCTCGCCATCATTATGGAACCTTCCCCTGAAGGGCCACATTTCTCTCGGACACAGGTGAAAGACACTTTCCCTTAAACCTGTTGCCTCTGTTTACCTAGCACCCCCTCAAGGGAGGTTCCTTGATGCTGGTGAGGGGCTCTTGATTTAGGGAACTGGATCTGGTTCCCTGAATTGAGCCTGAATACTTTCCATCCCTCCATGTGCACTGTATAATCCTACAGGTTTAACACTCCCTCATGATTATAATAATGTTTACCTAGCAATAAGTAGATACCTTGTCATTAGTTGACTGTGTGGGTCGCATCCTTAGGAGAAGGATTGAAGGATCCCCATGGAAATTAGGCATGGACTTGAATGGGTTATTCTGAATTATTAACATTCGGAGTTGATAAAATCATCTACCATTGTTGTATGCCTAAATCCCCAAAAGGTAGGTTCCTTGATGCCACTGAGAGCCTTAGTCCAGAGAATTGGACCTGTCTTTCCCTTCCTTGGATCGAACTTGTTGCCTTTCATTCCCCCAGTTCCTGTACAGCATAATGTAAGTCATATAGGCTGAACAGTCTGCCCCTGCCTCCCTCCAATTAATGTTATAATACAGTACCACATACTCCGAAACATTTCAGGTGTTAGTGTTGCTTTATAGAGATTACCGCTGCAGTAACTACTATATTCTGGAAGTAACTGACAGGACTATTTCTAGCACAGTTAGAGAAAAACTAGAAAATTGTGATTAAGACACTTGAACACTTAACAGTTGATTATTGAAACGTTTCAATCCTGGGATCTTCACTCGCTTTATAATGTCCCCAAGACCAAAAGTTTTCATAATAAAATATCCTAATTCCTAAGCAGTTCCTCCTGTATCTTTAACCACAACTTTTCAGGTTCTCACAAAAGTAGAATGCTCGTTGCTCACAAGTAATAAACTAGGACAGAGGAGCATCTACTTAAAAGGTCCTACTCTTGCCAACCCATTCCCAGTTACACATTTTTCTACCCTAATTTAAATATATATATGAAGTTCACACTTCCATGACTTGCCTGAGAAATTTATTCCTTTCTTCTACAGCCTGTGCTTTTCTTCGTCCTTTATAAATCAGAATTGATCTGACTATTGTAATCTGTTGCTGCAAGATTTATCTTGATTAGATAAAATAATAGAAAGTATATACTAATTGTTACAAGGTAAAGGTGAATGGTGTATTAGGCATTATTTTAAATGCCCATAACAATGCCCCAACAATTATCTTATATTTAGCATCACTTCTTGTAACTAGCTTCATTCCCATCATAATTTTTATTTAAGTTTTATTTTGAATTGTACCGAATACCTGAAATATTGTATAACCTAAGTATTCTCGTGTGCCTTGTTAGGATTTTGTTTATATACATCTGGAGTTTACCTGGAGAGAGTTCCGGGGTCAACGCCCCCGCAGCCCGGTCTGTGACCAGGCCTCTAGTCATTCTCACTAAATCAGTTCTGCTGTAAATAATATTAATGTCTTGTATTCATATGTACATGTAAAATACTACTATCTTGTCCTGTTATGTAATAATAGGATGAGATTATTGTAATTTTTATTAGAATTTTATTTTGAATTAATGGAATAATCTTTATATAGTAAAAGTGTTCTTATTCCCATGTAACTTGTGATTTTATCTGCTTCATATACATTTACTGTATTTAATATTCATATAATTTATTTTGTTGTGAAAAATCATTATCTTGTATACATATATGTAAAATACTATATAGTCCTTTTAGACAAAAACTGGGTTTAAGCTTGCCCAAAATGCTCTGCATAACAGAGGTGCTTTCCATGTGAGAAATGTAGCGTCCAGTTTTGTACAAACTATGTATCGTGGAAATGATTGATACAGAGCATTTATAGCATCCTTAAACTAGGACTACTGTACTAGTAATCTTAGTTAATGTGGAACTTTAATATGATTGCAAGTTTTCATAGGGTATAAGCGTATAGAAATAGGTTAAATTATTTTGTGACTTGTGTACATAAGCTATCAAACAGCAATGGGTGGTCCAAAAAGGTGGAAGTTGGATTTTTAAGCCTCCACCCAGTGAAATTCTGGCTACACCACTGTCTGGGGCCACATTTCATGAGCAGAGCCCACAACATTTGTGGAAATCCCAGTTTTTTTTTTTACAGATGAATCAGGTTCTGACTTTTTTTTTTTTTTCAGGAAAGTTAGATCATTGAACATGTATGCTGATTCTCTCGGCTGTTTAGAATTTCAAGTTGCTGCAGTGGTGGTTTATTGATGCATTATTGTCAAGCCAGAATGTGATTGTGTGTTAATATGTATTGGTTTAGATGTGGTCTAATGAAGCAACTATTTCAGTAACTCTTGTTGGTTTTATATTAATATGTAATTTTACATTGTTTAGGAATGCTGCTGAGATGAGATTAAAATTTCTAGCTATTATAGGACATTGTAGCCTGTTTTGATTATATTACCTGGAGTTTACCTGGAGAGAGTTCCGGGGGTCAACGCCCCCGCGGCCCGGTCTGAGACCAGGCCTCCTGGTGGATCAGAGCCTGATCAACCAGGCTGTTGCTGCTGGCTGCACGCAAACCAACATACGAGCTACAGCCCGGCTGATCCGGAACTGACTTTAGGTGCTTGTCCAGTGCCAGCTTGAAGACTGCCAGGGGTCTGTTGGTAATCCCCCTTATGTGTGCTGGGAGGCAGTTGAACAGTCTCGGGCCCCTGACACTTATTGTATGGTCTCTTAACGTGCTAGTGACACCCCTGCTTTTCATTGGGGGGATGGTGCATCGTCTGCCAAGTCTTTTGCTTTCGTAATGAGTGATTTTCGTGTGCAAGTTCGGTACTAGTCCCTCTAGGATTTTCCAGGTGTATATAATCATGTATCTCTCCCTCCTGCGTTCCAGGGAATACAGGTTTAGGAACCTCAAGCGCTCCCAATAATTGAGGTGTTTTATCTCCGTTATGCGCGCCGTGAAAGTTCTCTGTACATTTTCTAGGTCGGCAATTTCACCTGCCTTGAAAGGTGCTGTTAGTGTGCAGCAATATTCCAGCCTAGATAGAACAAGTGACCTGAAGAGTGTCATCATGGGCTTGGCCTCCCTAGTTTTGAAGGTTCTCATTATCCATCCTGTCATTTTTCTAGCAGATGCGATTGATACAATGTTATGGTCCTTGAAGGTGAGATCCTCCGACATGATCACTCCCAGGTCTTTGACGTTGGTGTTTCGCTCTATTTTGTGGCCAGAATTTGTTTTGTACTCTGATGACGATTTAATTTCCTCATGTTTACCATATCTGAGTAATTGAAATTTCTCATCGTTGAACTTCATATTGTTTTCTGCAGCCCACTGAAAGATTTGGTTGATGTCTGCCTGGAGCTTTGCAGTGTCTGCAATGGAAGACACTGTCATGCAGATTCGGGTGTCATCTGCAAAGGAAGACACAGTGCTGTGGCTGACATCCTTGTCTATGTTGGATATAAGGATGAGGAACAAGATGGGAGCGAGTACTGTGCCTTGTGGAACAGAGCTTTTCACCGTAGCTGCCTCGGACTTTACTCTGTTGACGACTACTCTGTGTTCTGTTAGTGAGGAAATTATAGATCCATCGACCGACTTTTCCTGTTATTCCTTTAGCACGCATTTTGTGCGCTATTACGCCATGGTCACACTTGTCGAAGGCTTTTGCAAAGTCTGTATATATTACATCTGCATTCTTTTTGTCTTCTAGTGCATTTAGGACCTTGTCGTAGTGGTCCAATAGTTGAGACAGACAGGAGCGACCTGTTCTAAACCCATGTTGCCCTGGGTTGTGTAACTGATGGGTTTCTAGATGCGTGGTGATCTTGCTTCTTAGGACCCTTTCAAAGATTTTTATGATATGGGATGTTAGTGCTATTGGTCTGTAGTTCTTTGCTGTTGCTTTACTGCCCCCTTTGTGGAGTGGGGCTATGTCTGTTGTTTTTAGTAACTGTGGGACGACCCCCGTGTCCATGCTCCCTCTCCATAGGATGGAAAAGGCTCGTGATAGGGGCTTCTTGCAGTTCTTGATGAACACAGAGTTCCATGAGTCTGGCCCTGGGGCAGAGTGCATGGGCATGTCATTAATCGCCTGTTCGAAGTCATTTGGCGTCAGGATAACATCGGATAGGCTTGTGTTAATCAAATTTTGTGGCTCTCTCATAAAAAATTCATTTTGATCTTCGACTCTGTCTGGTTAGCGGCTTGCTAAAAACTGAGTCATATTGGGACTTGAGTAGCTCACTCATTTCCTTGCTGTCATCTGTGTAGGACCCATCTTGTTTAAGTAGGGGCCCAATACTGGACGTTGTTCTCGATTTTGATTTGGCATAGGAGAAGAAATACTTTGGGTTTCTTTCGATTTCATTTATGGCTTTTAGTTCTTCCCGCGATTCCTGACTCCTAAAGGATTCTTTTAGCTTAAGTTCGATGCTTGCTATTTCTCTGACCAGTGTCTCCCTGCGCATTTCAGATATATTGACCTCTTTTAGCCGCTCTGTTATTCTTTTCCGTCGCCTGTAAAGGGAGCGCCTGTCTCTTTCTATTTTACATCTACTCCTCCTTTTTCTTAGAGGAATAAGCCTTGTGCATACATCGAGTGCCACCGAGTTAATCTGTTCTAGGCATAAGTTTGGGTCTGTGTTGCTTAGTATATCTTCCCAGCTTATATCGGTTAGGACTTGGTTTACTTGGTCCCACTTTATGTTTTTGTTATTGAAGTTGAATTTGGTGAATGCTCCCTCGTGACTAGTCTCATTTTGTCGGTCTGGGGCTCCACGCATACATGTCTGAACCTCAATTATGTTGTGATCTGAGTATATTGTTTTTGATATGGTGACATTTCTTATCAGATCATCATTGTTAGTGAATATGAGGTCTAGTGTATTCTCCAGTCTAGTAGGCTCTATTATTTGCTGGTTTAAATTGAATTTTGTGCAGAGATTTAAAAGCTCGTGTGAGTGAGAGTTTTCATCAGAGCTGCCTCCTGGTGTTATTACTGCAACAATATTATTTGCTATATTCCTCCATTTTAGGTGCCTTAAGTTGAAATCCCCCAGGAGCAAGATGTTGGGTGCAGGAGCTGGAAGATTTTCCAGACAGTGGTCAATTTTTAACAGCTGTTCCTGGAATTGCTGGGAAGTTGCATCCGGAGGCTTGTAGACTACCACAATGACTAGGTTTTGGTTCTCGACATTTTGTGACATTTTGTGACCAACTTGCATGCATGGTGAACTACAAAGTGTGCCTGCCTTGACTAGACTGATTTGGGCAGTGTTCAAATGGGAGTCATGTGACACTAGCATGATGGATGGAGGGATGGTACATACAAGGTATTGGCACATATATATGTGCTACACAAGTGTTGTACCACTGACACAGGGATTGTCAGTGTTAGTAAAGCATAATCAGAAGCCATAAACCATAAACCATATTTTTTTGAATTCCAAATACCACATTAGCATTTTTCAAGGGATGATTTTAAACCTTACGGCATATTTAAAATATCAGTGATCTAAATACTATACCAGCTAACCATTCTATTACCAGTTCTCTCTAATCAGTAGTTCTATTAATTTTCCAGACATGCATAGCTGAGGCACTGCAAGAGTTTTCCACTGAAGAGTGTTTTGCAGTGGGTTTAAACAAGGCGAACCTTCTTTGTTCATCATGCGATACCCTGAAGGAGTTCAATCTTGATATTTTAGAGTAAGTAAAATTATTTTATTAATTACTTAGTGCACTGTTATTTTTAGTGCAGCCTTTTGTATTGCTCTAATATGGTATTTGCTCATTTGGGCATATCATTGATAGGGATTGCTTCTCTTGTTGGTAAAAAAGAAAACAATCACTACCACTTTCCATTAGATCACCTGTGTTAATGAAGACTAATACATACAAGCAGCTAGTATGTTTGTAAAGGTAGCTGGTGCCATGAGCCAACAACCTGGGATGGGAAGGCAGCCTTTTGGGATTTTCTCGCACTCCTTGAGATTAAGTCCCAGCTGCAGGTAGGCTTATCAACATCCCTTCAAGGCACTACAAACTGGTCGTATCCCACCGAAGCAGGGTGACCCAAAAAGAAAAACAAAAGTTTCTTTTTAACTTTGGTAATGTATACAGGAGAAGGGGGTTACTAGCCCCTTTCTCCCGGCATTTTAGTCACCTCTTACAATGTGCATGGCTTATGGAGGAAGAATTCTGTTCCACTTCTCCATGGAGATAAGAGAAAATAAACAGGAACTAGTAAGAAAATAGAAGAAAACCCAGAGGGGTGTATGTATGTATATGTATGTAAAATGGTACCACCACTGTAACTGGACTGTGGACCCTCATCCTCAGAGAAGACTATAAACATACCTCAGGGAAAACTCAAGGATCTCGCCGGAGCTGTTGGAATATTTTCTTCTCCTACCACCCCCATATATATCTCTTTTTTTTTTTTTTCAACAAGTCGGCCGTCTCCCACCGCCCAGGGAGGTACTACCCTCCTACCAAGTGAGTGTGAAATGATAGCCTGTAATTGTTTTACATGATGGTAGGATTGCTGGTGTCCTTTTTTCTGTCTCATGAACATGCAAGATTTCAGGTATGTCTTGCTACTTCTTCTTACACTTAGGTCACACTACACATACATGTACAAGCACATACTGTATATACACACACCCCTCTGGGTTTTCTTCTATTTTCTTTCTAGTTCTTATTCTTGTTTATTTCCTCTTATCTCCATGGGAAAGTGGAACAGAATTCTTCCTCCGTAAGCCATGCGTGTTGTAAGAGGCGACTGAAATGCTGGGAGCAAGGGGCTAGTAACCTCTTCTGTATATATTACTAAATGTAAAAGGAGAAACTTTTGTTTTTTCTTTTGGGCCACCCCGCCTCGATGGGATACGGCCGGTGTGTTGAAAGAAGAAAAGTATGTGTTTGTATGTATATTTTTTTTTTTCAACAAACCGGCCGTTTCCCCACCAAGGTAGGCTGGCCCAAAAAGAAAAACAATTTCTCTTTTTAAATTTAGTAATTTATACAGAAGGATATATGTATGTATATATGTATGTATATATGTATGTATATATGTATGTATATATGTATGTAATATGTATGAAATATGTAATATGTATGAAATATGTATGTAATATGTATGAAATATGTATGAAATATGTATGTAATATGTATGTAATATGTATGTAATATGTATGTATATATGTATGTGTATATTATGTATGTATGTATGTATGTATGTATATATATTATTTTTTTTTTTTCTCAACAAGTCGGCCGTCTCCCACCGAGGCAGGGTGACCCAAAAAAGAAAGAAAATCCCCAAAAAGAAAATACTTTCATCATCATTCAACACTTTCACCACACTCGCACATTATCACTGTTTTTGCAGAGGTGCTCAGAATACAACAGTCTAGAAGCATACACATATAAAGATACACAACATATCCCTCCAAACTGCCAATATCCCAAACCCCTCCTTTAAAGTGCAGGCATTGTACTTCCCATTTCCAGGACTCAAGTCCGACTATATGAAAATAACCGGTTTCCCTGAATCCCTTCACTAAATATTACCCTGCTCACACTCCAGCAGATCGTCAGGTCCCAAGTACCATTCGTCTCCATTCACTCCTATCTAACATGCTCACGCACGCTTGCTGGAAGTCCAAGCCCCTCGCCCACAAAGCCTCCTTTACCCCCTCTCTCCAACCCTTTCGAGGACGACCCCTACCCCGCCTTCCTTCCCCTATAGATTTATATGCTTTCCATGTCATTCTACTTTGATCCATTCTCTCTAAATGACCAAACCACCTCAACAACCCCTCTTCTGCCCTCTGACTAATACTTTTATTAACTCCACACCTTCTCCTAATTTCCACACTCCGAATTTTCTGCATAATATTTACACCACACATTGCCCTTAAACAGGACATCTCCACTGCCTCCAACCGTCTCCTCCCTGCTGCATTTACCACCCAAGCTTCGCACCCATATAAAAGTGTTGGTACTACTATACTTT
>NW_027195226.1:135000-140000 GCF_038502225.1 Cherax quadricarinatus
TTAGACAGGACATCTCCACTGCCTCCAACTGCCTCCTCACTGCAGCATTCTCAACCCAAGCTTCACACCCATATAAGAGTGTTGGTACTACTATACTTTCATACATTCCCTTCTTTGCCTCCATAGATAACATTTTTTGTCTCCACATATACCTCAACGTACCACTCGCCTTTTTTCACTCATCAATTCTATGATTAACCTCATCCTTCATAAATCCATCCACCGACACGTCAACTCCCAAGTATCTGAAAACATTCACTTCTTCCATACTCCTCCCCAATTTGATATCCAATTTTTCTCTATCTAAATCATTTGATACCCTCATCACCTTTCTCTTTTCTATGTTCACTTTCAGCTTTCTACCTTTACACACACTCAAACTCATCCACTAACCTTTGCAAGTTTTCTTTAGAATCTCCAGTTAAGCACAGTATCATCAGCAAAAAGCACCTGTGTCAATTCCCATTTTGCATTTGATTCCCCATAATTTAATCCCACCCCTCTCCTGAACTTAGTACTAAAATATTATTATTTTTAATATATACTGTATGTTTTAATTATTTGTTTCTGTATTCCGTTTTATAGGGTGAGGTGGCATTAACCTGAAGGTCCTTCTAAACATATTAGTTAAACATGATTATACCATTTTTGCATGTTTTACACTTTTAATTCCTGAGCATGAGACACTCCGCATCTTTCAATACCACTACCATTTCTTCTCTTATTGTCGCAGTGCTACACATGCTTTTCATAATATACACTTCTTTTGCTCTAACTTGACTGTTCCTGCCACACCAGCATTTTAAATCCATACATAGGGTTGGAACAAGCATTCCTACATGCAGTCCTCTACAACTGACTTGCAAATTGGAGATAAATCTTTAGATAATGTTTTGGCTCATGCTGAACAATCAAGTCATTGAGAGAGAGACCGGGAGTAAGCCAGAAGTCAAATCAGGTGAAGAGGTTAGGAGACATCAGAGGTCAAGTGAGGTGAGGAAAAGGCCATGGTCAGATCAAGTCAGGAGTGTTCTGAAGAGGGGAGCATTTGACAGTTTAAAGTTCACACCCATTAAAGGATTCAGATAAGTACCACAAAAAAAGGGTCATCATATGAAAATCATGTTAGGCTCATTCAGTAGCTCCTTAAATAGCTATGCTATCATTTAAGATGCAGAGCTAAACAATATTATTTTGTATTTAATTCTTATTTTTATTGAAATTCATAACTACTGTTTGTGTACTGTACTTCTCACCACTCACAACCCTCCTTCCCATTTCCTTCGTCTCTCCATTCTTTCTTTGTCACCTAGCTGAAGGTGACTTATCAAAGACTGTTACACATACTCTTCATAATGTTTTAACAGCTGCTAATTAGGCCTTGAGACAAGACAGCATGCATCAAGGAGGCCATGTGTAAAATCCTCCATTGTATGATTTGTTGCTGCCTGTAATTTCAACCTTAGTGAAAATTTGAGACCTAGTAATTTCACTCTGCAACATATTTGTATATTAAAGACACCTTGACAATCCCCTACTCTTACTGCTATTTTCTTGCGTGGTCCCATTATCATTGCAGATACTCTTATGATTTCTTGGATTAGAGAGTCATACCGAGTGTGATACTCTTTTGCATAATCTCCCCTTTCATGTGCCATTCTTCTGAAAACTGGCACTGTGTGACCCATTCAGGTTTAGTACTTTGTGAATATGGTAATTTTTATTTCTACATAGATCACTGAATGCTTCTAATATTAAAATTAATTTAATATACTGGAATATTTATTAAAATTGCCCTTCAGATAATACAGTACATAATGCTTCCATTACTGCTCCAACATACTGTATATTGTTTGGTTTAGTTTATTATCCATGTTGTACAAGGGTGCTTAAATCATTGTGAACTCAAGGAAATCATTTACCTTTGAGCCACTCTTCAAGATTTTACCCTATATGATGCCTGTTCAATGGAAACCTGTTAAGTGTTACTCTATATCTTAAACACTGGCAATAATTATTTATTATTATAGACATGAATGATGTTACTGATTGCTTCACTTACTCAGCACTGTGACATATGTGATACAGCTCAAAATGCAAACAATTATGCAAGTGCTTTTGTAAGTGTATTTTTGGGGGTCTGAAACGGATTAATCTAATTTACATAATTCCTTATAGGAACAAATTTGTTCGGTATCAGCACCCGAACAGCCTTCTGGAACGAATTAAGTTCGTATCCCGAGGTACCACTGTATTTCAAATATCAGTCTTAAGTGCCCATATTTGACCATCTCAAGAGAAAATGTTAAAGTTAGCAACTCTATTAGACATGTAAAGGGTTTAAAATTTGCTACATTACCCATAGGTTCCAGTAGTTAATAACGCTTTAATTACTGTGACTGTCAGATTTATGACTTTCCATTTTACTACAGCATTCGTGAAGAGTGACCGGCCTGCAGCTTTCCCAAACCTTACTATTAAGTGAGTATATTAAAGGATATTGTGTTGTTATAGTAGTAGTGCACATTCTTTTTTTCATACCCACTTTGTGGGTATGTTCTCAAATGCTGAAAAAAAAAAAAAAAAGTTACCCATGCCTAATTTTGAATCTGCATAATGTACACTTTTCTGGCATTATTTGTTAGCTTTGCTACTCATGCTGTTGTGGTTAGGTGTCCTGTAACTCAATTGCTAGCACACATGGCTCACACGCTGAGGTCCAGGGGTCGATCCCCAGTATGGGTGGAAACATTAGGACGCGTTTCTTGAAGATGCCTGTTGTCCATGTTCACCCATAATAATGGATAGCTGGGTATTAGTAGATTGGTGTGAGTCGCATCCTGGGAGAAATTGACCTAATTTGCCCAAAATGCTCTGCAGAACAAGGGGCTTTCTATATAGCATGTCATTGATGTCAGCTAGGCCTATATACCTTGTACATGTATACTTGTAGAAATTTATTATTATTACAGTACAGTGGACCCCTGCTTTACAATCACCTCCCAATGCCACCAATTATGTAAGTGTGTTTGTACGTGTATATTTGGGAGTCTGAAGTGGACTAATCTAATTCACAATATTCCTTATGGGAACAAATTCGTTTAGTACTGGCACCTGAACATACTTCTGGAATGAAATAATATCGTAAACCGGGGGTCCACTGTACTTGTATAAAAATGTAGAATATAAAAATATAAAGAGAAGGCTTTTAAAATATTAAATATCTTTAGAGTAGAAAATACATTTGTCTTAGCTGCTTTTGTTTAAAAATTTAGGACATTTAAGAAAAATCATATTTTGAATATAATGAGAAAAGTTTGGAGACATTCTGTCTGAACTTAATAGGCATTGTAAATATTTTGAGATTTTATGAATCGGGAAATAAGGTGTGGTGATATTAAAGGTGCATTCCATAGAGCAGAAGAGGGCTTGTTAAGAGTTTAGGTTGCATTTCTGAGAATCTGATTTAGTGCTAATTAATCTGAAGAATATATGGGGAAAAAGTTATGTTCGTAGACTTCCCAAAAAGCCAAACAATTTCTTTTAGATATAAAACGTGATTTTGTAATTTTCTCTTGCTTAAACATTGTAGTTTCTACTATTTGTTGACAAAAAATTGTGGAGAACTGATATGCCTTGCTAGGTTGAGATGGATGGCTATGGCTCTTGTGTTGATGTGAATGCTGAGTTCCAAATATTTGATGGTTGTACTGGAGTGGTCAAGTATTCTTTAATGTATCCATTTCATTTTTCTCAGCAATAGACCCTTTCAGGTTTAGTACTTAATTTGACTTTACTATTATTTTCCAGCACTACTTTATACAAGCTACAACTGCTGTAGCTACTAGATGCAAACTTCTCAGTGAAATTCTGATGCACTACAGTTTAGTGAAGGCTCTCCTTCCTTATATTGTATTATAGTAGAATAGGGGTTTGTGCTGTATTATCTGGGCACTAAGCAGGGCCCCTTTTCCCTCTTTTGTAGCTGTCTAGTTTCCTTGTCAGATATCTGATGGCCTATTTTAGTGTCATTATGAAATTTACTTACTGCTAATTGTATAGTTTTAACTGGTTTAAGCATAATACTTTATACTAAGTCATTTTCTATTAACAGGTATGTAAGAGGAGCAGATCCAGTCATTAAACTGATGGATGAAGATGGTGATGTAATGGAGACATTAGCTATTGACAAATGGAATACTGACTCTGTAGAAGAGTTTCTTAACACATACTTAATTCTTCCTGGTCAAGAGGAGGATGACACAAATACCATGACTAATGAAATTTAGTTTTTTTTTTTTACTTTTCATGGATAAATGGGGGTAGGGGGTTGGAGACATAGCAAGTAAATTACACCTAATATATTTTTTTAAGTGAATATCCTAAAGAATAATGTAAGTATTGAATGAATCTTAGTTACTTTCAAGAAACTGTTGATTGTGCAGCTTGTAGTAAATGCCAATTATAGTATTTGTTTTTAAATTATAAAATTTTTCTGTAATCCATGGTGTTTTATAAAGGATTTTATTTTTTATGTAATTAGTTTGAGACATCTCGCTGTCATGCTCATATTTAGTTTGGTGACATTAATATATTTAAACAGGTACTCTCCCAGTATTTAAACTAGCAGTATGTAATATAAATTTAAGTTGTTATACTTGGCATATATCTTAGGTGGCTCAGAGGGCAAGATAGAAGCAAGATGATGCAGGAGCTGTAAACCCCTGGGGGTCAGTTCTAGTGGAAGTTGGCTTATTCTTTCCCTTGAGGCAACACTTCTGATTTCTTGCACTCGTTACAATAAAAAAATATATAAATTTGGTCTATAATTTGATAACACCTTACTAAAACTTTTAAACCATTTTTGGTAACATTTTCATAGGTAGGAAGAATTTTTTTTTTTAACACATCAGCAGTCTCCCACCAAGGCAGGGTGAATTGTAAGCACATAGTTGCCAAGGCCCACTCTGGTGGCTGTAGTTGAAGTAATATGCATGTCC
>NW_027195226.1:145000-263671 GCF_038502225.1 Cherax quadricarinatus
AGAGCAGCTGTGACAACTCCCACTTTGTTTGTGATTCTTTATCTTTTAACTCCACGCCTCTTGCCAAGAACCCTCGCATTTACTTCTCTTACAACCCCATCTTTTTTTTTTTTTTTTTTTTTTTTTTTTTCACAAGTCGGCGGCCGTCTCCCACCGAGGCAGGGTGACCCAAAGAAAATCCCCAAAAAGAAAAAATACTTTCATCATCATTCAACACACCCACACTCGCACATTATCACTGTTTTTGCAGAGGTGCTCAGAATACAACAGTCTAGAAGCATACACATATAAAGATACACAACATATCCCTCCAAACTGCCAATATCCCAAACCTCCTTTAAAGTGCAGGCATTGTACTTCCCATTTCCAGGACTCAAGTCCGACTATATGAAAATAACCGGTTTCCTGAATCCCTTCACTAAATATTACCCTGCTCACACCTCCAACAGATCGTCAGGTCCCAAGTACCATTCGTCTCCATTCACTCCTATCTACACACGCTCACGCACGCTTGCTGAATCCAAGCCCCTACCCACAAAACCTCCTTTACCCCCTCTCTCCAACCCTTTCGAGGACGACCCCTACCCCGCCTTCCTTCCCCTATAGATTTATATGCTTTCCATGTCATTCTACTGTGATCCATTCTCTCTAAATGACCAAACCACCTCAACAACCCCTCTTCTGCCCTCTGACTAATACTTTTATTAACTCCACACCTTCTCCTAATTTCCACACTCCGAATTTTTTGCATAATATTTACACCACACATTGCCCTTAAAAAGGACATCTCCGCTGCCTCCAACCGTCTCCTTGCTGCTGCATTTACCACCCAAGCTTCACACCCATATAAGAGTGTTGGTACTACTATACTTTCATACATTCCCTTCTTTGCCTCCATAGATAACGTTTTTTGACTCCACATATACCTCAACGCACCACTCACCTTTTTTCCCTCATCAATTCTATGATTAACCTCATCCTTCATAAATCCATCCGCCGACACGTCAACTCCCAAGTATCTGAAAACATTCACTTCTTCCATACTCCTCCTCCCCAATTTGATATCCAATTTTTCTTTATCTAAATCATTTGACACCCTCATCACCTTACTCTTTTCTATGTTCACTTTCAACTTTCTACCTTTACACACATTCCCAAACTCATCCACTAACCTTTGCAATTTTTCTTTAGAATCTCCCATAAGCACAGTATCATCAGCAAAAAGTAACTGTGTCAATTCCCATTTTGAATTTGATTCCCATAATTTAATCCCACCCCTCTCCCAAACACCCTAGCATTTACTTCCTTTACAACCCCATCTATAAATATATTAAACAACCATGGTGACATTACACATCCCTGTCTAAGACCTACTTTTACCGGGAAGTAGTCTCCCTCTCTTCTACACACCCTAACCTGAGCCTCACTATCCTCATAAAAACTCTTTACAGCATTTAATAACTTACCACCTATTCCATATACAGTGGACCCCCGCATAGCGAACGCCTTGCATAGCGAACATTCCGCATAGCGAACGCTTTGATCGCTAAAATTTTGCCCCGCATAGTAGACAAAAACCCGCTCAGCGAACTTCGTCCGAGACGAGTCCAATGTGCGGCCTCAGCCAGCCTCACATGTGCCGCCTGTCCCATTGTTTACCAGCTAGCCTCCGCGGTAACATTCAAGCATACACTCGGAATATTTCGTATTATTACAGTGTTTTCGGTTCTGTTTGTTGAAAATAAGTGACCATGGGCCCCAAGAAAGCTTCTAGTGCCAACCCTGTGGTAAAAAGGGTGAGAATTAGTATGGAAATTAAGAAAGATTTTGAAGGGTTTGGGGCTAACCCTGAGAAGCCTATGCCAGTTGTGGAATCCATTGTGCCTACTTCAAAAATTAAGGAAATGTGTGCACAGTGGGTTGAACTGCAAACCTTTATGGATGAAAATCACCCTGACACAGCTGTTGCAAGGCGTGCTGGTGACTATTTCAATGACAATGTTATGGCCCATTTTAGACAAATCGTAAAGGAACGGGAGGTACAGAGCTCTATGGACAGAAAGAAGTCAGTGACTCTGAAGCTGGTCCTAGTGGCATTAAAAGAAGAAGGGAAGTAACCCCGGAAAAGGACTTGCCTCCTCAAGTGTTAATGGAAGGGGATTCCCCTTCTAAACACTAACACTCTCTCTCCCCTCCTCCCATCCCATCAATCATCACCAGATCTTCAATAAAAGTAAGTGTCATGTAATTGTGCATGCCTTTTTCAGTTTGTGTGTACTAAAATTAACATTTTTTTTGTGGTTAAAAATTTTTTTTTCATACTTTTGGGTGTCTTGCACGGATTAATTTTATTTCCATTATTTCTTATGGGGAAAATTAATTCGCATAGCGAACATTTCGCATAACGACCAGCCCTCTTGCACGGATTAAGTTCGCTATGCGGGGGTCCACTGTACTTGCAACATCTGCCACATTGCTCCTCTATCCACTCTATCATATGCCTTTTCTAAATCCATAAATGCAATAAAAACCTCCCTATCTTTATCTAAATACTGTTCACATATATGCTTCAATGTAAACACCTGATCTACACATCCCCTACCCACTCTAAAACCTCCTTGCTCATCCGCAATCCTACATTCTGTCTTACCTCTAATTCTTTCAATTATAACCCTACCGTACACTTTTCCTGGTATACTCAGTAAGCTTATTCCTCTGTAATTTTTAGTCTCTTTTGTCCCCTTTCCCTTTATATAAAGGGACTATACATGCTCTCTGCCAATCCCTAGGTACCTTCCCCTCTTTCATACATTTATTAAACAAAAGTACCAACCACTCCAACACTATATCCCCCCCTGCTTTTAACATTTCTGTCATGATCCCATCAGTTCCAGCTGCTTTACCCCCTTTCATTTTACGTAATGCCTCACGTACCTCCCCCCACACTTACATTCTGCTCTTCTTCACTCCTAAAAGATGGTATACCTCCCTGACCAGTGCATGAAATTACTGCCTCTGTTTCTTCCTTAACATTTAAAAGTTCCCCATCTATAAATATATTAAACAACCACGGTGACATCACACATCCTTGTCTAAGGCCTACTTTTACTGGGAAAAAATTTCCCTCTTTCCTACATACTCTAACTTGAGCCTCACTATCCTCGTAAAAACTCTTCACTGCTTTCAGTAACCTACCTCCTACACCATACACTTGCAACATCTGCCACATTGCCCCCCTATCCACCCTGTCATACGCCTTTTCCAAATCCATAAATGCCACAAAGACCTCTTTAGCCTTATTTAAATACTGTTCACTTATATGTTTCACTGTAAACACCTGGTCCACACACCCCCTACCTTTCCTAAAGCCTCCTTGTTCATCTGCTATCCTATTCTCCGTCTTACTCTTAATTCTTTCAATAATAACTCTACCATACACTTTACCAGGTATACTCAGCAGACTTATCCCCCTATAATTTTTGCACTCTTTTTTTTATCCCCTTTGCCTTTATACAAAGGAACTATGCATGCTCTCTGCCAATCCCTAGGTACCTTACCCTCTTCCATACATTTATTAAATAATTGCACCAACCACTCCAAAACTATATCCCCACCTGCTTTTAACATTTCTATCTTTATCCCATCAATCCCGGCTGCCTTACCCCCTTTCATTTTACCTACTGCCTCACGAACTTCCCCCACACTCACAACTGGCTCTTCCTCACTCCTACAAGACGTTATTCCTCCTTGTCCTATACTGCTGAACACTCTAACACTACATTTTTAAACCTACCCCATACCTCTTCGACCCCATTGCCTATGCTCTCATTAGCCCATCTATCCTCCAATAGCTGTTTATATCTTACCCTAACTGCCTCCTCTTTTAGTTTATAAACCTTCACCTCTCTCTTCCCTGATACTTCTATTCTCCTTGTATCCCATCTACCTTTTACTCTCAGTGTAGCTACAACTAGAAAGTGATCTGATATATCTGTGGCCCCCCTATAAACATGTACATCCTGAAGTCTACTCAACAGTCTTTTATCTACCAATACATAATCCAACAAAGTACTGTCATTTCGCCCTACATCATATCTTGTATACTTATTTATCCTCTTTTTCTTAAAATATGTATTACCTATAACTAAACCCCTTTCTATACAAATTTCAATCAAAGGGCTCCCATTATCATTTACACCTGGCACCCCAAACTTACCTACCACATCCTCTCTAAAAGTTTCTCCTACTTTACCATTCAGGTCCCCTACCACAATTACTCTCACTTGGTTCAAAGGCTCCTATACATTCACTTAACATCTCCCAAAATCTCTCTCTCTCCTCTGCATTCCTCTCTTCTCCAGGTGCATACACGCTTATTATGAACCACTTCTCGCATCCAACCTTTACTTTAATCCATATAATTCTTGAATTTACACATTCATATTCTCTTTTCTCCTTCCATAACTGATCATTCAACATTACTGCTACCCCTTCCTTTGCTCTAACTCTCTCAGATACTCCAGATTTAATCCCATTTATTTCCCCCCACTGAAACTCCCCTACCCCCTTCAGCTTTGTTTCGCTTAGGGCCAGAACATCCAACTTCTTTTCATTCATAACATCAGCAATCATCTGTTTCTTGTCATCCGCACTACATCCACGCACATTTAAGCATCCCAGTTTTATAAAGTTTTTCTTCTTCTCTTTTTTAGTAAATGTCTACAGGAGAAGGGGTTACTAGCCCATTGCTCCCGGCATTTTAGTCGCCTCATACGACACGCATGGCTTACGGAGGAAAGATTCTTTTCCACTTCCCCATGGACAATAGAAGAAATAAAGAAGAACAAGAGCTATTTAGAAAAAGGAGAAAAACCTAGATGTATGTATATATATATGCATGTGCGTGTCTGTGAAGTGTGACCAAAGTGTAAGTACTCATGTGTAAGATACTCATGTAAGATACTCATGTGTTGCAAATGTCTTGTTCATCATCATTCTAGGGTCCTCATCAGATAATATCTGATGGGTAATTTTAGTGCCATCAGCAAATCTACATTTATCTGCATTGAACTTCATATCTCCCTAATTATTCCCCTCATCTGTGCCCTATATATATATGTAGATTGTGAATGACAAGGTTTGTAATACTGACAAGAATTCCTAATACAAGAACAAAAATTCCTAATACTGTGGAAGGAAGGCCTGGTCAAGGACTGGGCCGTGGAGGCATTGACCCCTGGACACCCTCCAGGTAACTCAAAGGATTTACTAAAGTCCATATACCTCATGCATTCTTTATCATGGTCTGCCACCTCAAATACCTTTGGGAAAACAGTAAAGTCTTGAGAGAGAATGAACATTCCTTTATAAAAACCGTTTTCAGATTCATTAAATTGTATCTTTCTATGTGGCTTTGAGATGCATCCACTTCTATTGATTGAATCAAACTGAATATGATGGTCAATAGGGTGACCCACCTATTTTCATTCTTTTTTAAATGCCTCTCTTTGTACCCAAGAGATGTTTAGTTTGTTTATTCATTTGGGGTCATTTATGTGTTATCTGATTTGTGTATTAGGAATATATGGTGCTTGGGCAGGCTTGTACAGTGTTGGAAAACGTCACATTGGCAACCATCACCATCTTAACCGATTTTGCAGTTGATCCTCATCTCCACGCCCCCCTCCTTTTATAAAACATTTTAAGTGTAAATATTCAAGAAAAATCCTCTTTATTGAAATACGAAAATTGAGAAACTAGTTTTTACTTTTAACTGTTCATAAGTCTGTTTAAGGAGCAAATCATAAATGTATACAACATATTCCTTATTTTTGCTCTCGATTTGCACCCTCCTGAAAATTACTCCCCCCCTTCCCCCGGGTTATGAACCGCTGGTCTTTCCAGTCTCCCTCATGGTAATTTCTAGTTATGGTAGAAGAGCTTCCACATCAAAGAAAAATAAATAAATACATAAATTCTGACTCCAGGTTTATAGCATCAATAGTTTTACATAAGTTAGTGTTGCGAGTGAACCTGCGCCGTAACTCATGAGGCAGAACATTATTACTCAAAAAATGAAGTGTAAAGCTTTCCTATTAGTTCATCCTTGCCTAGCATGTCTGTGTCACCAGTACTGAACATGACAATGTTGTTGTCTAGTCTTATATTCCAGTGACAAATTCTCTTATTAGAGGTTCACATGCATATTGTCTCACTGTATGCTCTTATTTCTGAAAATTCTCAGGAGTGCTAAAACGTTTCCAGGGGAGCCATGCCCTTTCCCCTTAGCTCCCTCCCTCCTCGTTGCTTGACACCCTGGAATATACCTGGAGGGTATTCCGAGGGTCAATGCCCCCGTGGCCCGATCTATGACGAGGCCTCGCGGTGGTTCAGGACCTGATCAACCAGGCTGTTACTGCTGACCGCACACAAACCGATGTACGAACCACAGCCCGTCTAGTCAGGTACTCACTAGGTGTCTGTCCATCTCCTTGAAGACAGCCAGGGGTCTATTGGTAATTCCCCTTATGTATGCTGGGAGTCAGAGGCAGTCTTGGGGCCTTGCAGTGAAAAATGAATTATTGTCAATATTCTTAGAATCTTCACAGTACTTACCTCTGTAACTTGCTCAGCTATCAAAACTTTGGAGTCCAGTCCCTGGACCAATTATGTACCTCTGTAATCTTTTGACTACCGCCCACAGGATGGGTATGGGGTGCATAATAAACATATTAAACTAACTAAACTTACCGAGGTAGCTATTTTCTCCATTGACCCTAGATAGCCATTTGTTTCCAACCCTCAATCTGAGTAAAATGCAACATAATACCGGTATACCGCCCATTTCTTTAATAATACTAATAACTATTTCGAAATCTGGGAGCACATTATTACCTTCCTGACGCCACTAGTAGGAAGAGTTTTCCTTTAGTTCATTATTATTATTATAATAAAAAAGAAGCGCTAAACCACAAGGGCTATACATCGCTGCTTCCTTTAGTTCAGATTTAGGTTCAAATTCAGTGAAAACAATGTTAGTCGTCTTCACAATCACCAGCCTCTTTCTATTATGATATCTGGCATTCAGTTTTGTGTAGTAATGGGTAGATATAGCACTCAAACAATATACAAATATATATATATATATATATATATATATATATATATATATATATATATATATATATATATATATTATATATAAATATATATATATACATATATATATACATATATATATACATATATACATATATATATCTATATATATATATATATATATATATATGTATATATATATATGTATATGTATATATATATGTATATATATATTTTATTTTTTTTTTATTATCACACTGGCTGATTCCCACCAAGGCAGGGTGGCCCGAAAAAGAAAAACTTTCACCATCATTCACTCCATCACTGTCTTGCCAGAAGGGTGCTTTACACTACAGTTTTTAAACTGCAACATTAACACCCCTCCTTCAGAGTGCAGGCACTGTACTTCCCATCTCCAGGACTCAAGTCCGGCCTGCCGGTTTCCCTGAATCCCTTCATAAATGTTACTTTGCTCACACTCCAACAGCACGTCAAGTATTAAAAACCATTTGTCTCCATTCACTCCTATCAAACACACTCAAGATTATTATTATTATTATAATCAAAAAGAAGCGCTAAGCCACAAGGGCTATACAGCGCTGCAGGGTAGGGAAGGAAGCAAGGGAATTGGATGGCAGAAGGGAGGGGGGATGATCAGCAGGTTACAGAAAACAGCGGGGCAGGGGATAGTACGGGGGTAGAGGGTAGCAAGAGATACAAGTAGAAAGGGCTGAAAGTATCAAAATTTGTGGAGTAAGTCAGTCGTTGTCAAAAAGTCAATGAGAGAGTCCGGATGAAAGGTGGGTCCATCAGCGAGAAGGGAAGGTAAAGAGAGAGCAGCGGGGCGAAGACGACGACAGAGGTAAATTCTGCGTGCTCGTTGATAAAGTGGGCAGTCCAACAGAATGTGGCTGACTGATAATGGAGCTTGGCAATTCTCACAGAGAGGAGCAAGACGCCTCTCCATGAGATATCCATGAGTAAGACGAGTATGGCCAATGCGAAGACGGGAGAGAGTAGTCTCCCAACCTCGACACTGGTGATAAGAAGACGGCCAGTAACCTATACTCGGTTTAATAGACTGAAGTTTGTTGCCGAGCATAGTAGACCAACGTTGTTGCCAACGGGTGTGAAGGTGGGAAGATATTACAGCAAAATAGTCCGTACATGGAATACCTCTATAAGAAACTGGTAGGTCATGTACTGCTGACCGCGCAGCAGTGTCTGCCTGTTCATTGCCCTGTACGTCAACATGACCAGGGACCCAACAAAAAACAATATCTTTATGCTTAGTAAAGATGCGGCGTAGCCAAAGTTGGATACGGAGGACTAAGGGGTGAGGTGTATCAAATTTTTGTATAGCCTGTAAAGCACTAAGGGAGTCTGAGACAACCACAAATGATGACACAGGCATAGATGCAATACGGATAAGTGCTGTAAGGATGGCATATAATTCAGCAGTAAAAATACTAGCTGAAGATAGTAAATGCCCTTGTACGACGCTGTCCGGAAACACTGCTGCGAATCCTACGCCGTCAGAAGACTTAGAGCCATCTGTGTACACAGCAATGGCATGAGAATGAGAGTGAAAGTGGTCAAGAAAAAGAGAGCGGGAAGCGACCGTAGACAGTTGGGCTTTCGAGCAAGGGAGGGAGAAAGAACAGACTCGAACAGCTGGAACTTCCCAGGGGGGTAGGGAAAAGTGTGATGCTACATGTACATAGAAAGGTGGTAGTTGAAGAGAAGACATGAGCGAATGAAGGCGAAGAGAGAAGGGACGGAGTAAGCAGGGGCGGCGAACAAATAAAGAATGTCTACTAATATCAGTGACCATTCTATAAATGGAAGGATTGCGGAGATCATGAGAGCGTACATAGTAGCGCAGGCAATGGGCATCACGGCGATCGGATAAGGATGGAACGTTCGCTTCTGCATAGAGGCTTTCGACAGGGGAAGAGCGAAAAGCACCAAGGCATAAACGTAATCCTTGGTGATGAATGGGGTTAAGGCTAGAGAGAGTAGCAGGAGATGCCGCTGAATAGATCTGGTCACCATAATCAAGTTTCGATAAAATAAGGGTGGAATGTAGGTGAAGGAGGGTTCGACGATCAGCTCCCCACGAAAGATGAGCAAGGGTTTTAAGAAGGTTCAGCCGGCTGTGACAAGTTGCCTTCAGAGAGGTAATGTGAGGTTTCCAGGATAACCTACGATCAAAGAGGAGGCCCAGAAACTTGACTGTATCACGTTCAGGGATACGTGAGCCATAGAGGTACAAAGGATGATCAGAGATGACAGAGCGTCTAGTGAAAGTGATTTGGTGGGTTTTAGTGCTGGAAAATTTAAACCCATGTGTGGTGGCCCAATTGGAAACACGGTCGACTGCATGCTGGAGAGAAACTGTAAGGAGGTGACAGTCAGCGCCTGCACAGGCAATAGCGAAGTCATCAACATAGAGTGATGACCAAATATTTGATGGAAGACTAGAGGCCAAATCATTAATAGCAAGGAGAAAAAGTGTTGTGCTCAGAACACATCCCTGGGGGACACCTTCAGCTTGGATAAAGTCCGGGGAGAGCACATTATTAACCCGAACACGGAAATGCCTGTCAGTTAAAAAGTTCTTAAGGAAGGATGGTAGATTGCCTCGAAGGCCTAAGGAGTGGGCTTGGGCTAAAATATTATACCTCCAAGTTGTGTCATATGCCTTCTCAAGATCAAAAAATATGGCAATAACTGAGTGGTTATTCGCAAAGGCATTACGAACATACGTATCCAAGCGCAGTAAGGGGTCTATGGTAGAACGTCCCTTACGAAAGCCATATTGACGAGTGGAGAGACTGTTGTGTGTCTCTAAATACCACACTAAACGTCTATTTACTAGACGTTCCATTACTTTGCAAACTGCACTGGTAAGAGCAATGGGACGATAGTGGGAGGTTTCATGTCCCGTAGTGCCTGGTTTGCGGAAAGGGAGAACAATGGCGGATTTCCACAGCTGTGGAAGAACTCCTTGTGACCAAATAAGATTGTAAAGGCGTAATAGGACTGCAAGGGCTGACTGATGTAAATGTTGTAGCATACGAATATGAATGTCGTCGGGCCCAGCTGCCGATGATCGACAAGCTGAGAGTGTTGCCTCCAGTTCTTGAAGTGTAAAAGGCACATTATACTGTTCTTCTCTGAGAGAAGAAAAGTCCAAGGGTGCTAACTCTCTGGCAGACTTTGAGGAAAGAAATGAGGGGCATAGATGGAGTCCCTGAGAAATACGGACCAGATGATTGCCAATTTCATTGGCAACATCTAGTGGGTTTGCTATATCAACACCGGCAACCCGCAGAACAGGAGCCGGGTCAGGAGAATATTTACCACTCAGTTTTCGTACTTTTTTCCAGACTGCACTCATAGAGGAAGCAGAGGTGATGGTGGAGACATAATCTCGCCAGCAAGTGCGTTTAGCGTCACGGATGACACGGCGAGCGATCGCACGCTTCTGTTTAAAATCAAGGAGTCGCTCTGTGGTTCTATTGTACCGGTACCTGCCCCATGCAGCGCGTTTCAAACGTACTGCACGAGCACAAGCAGGAGACCACCAAGGCACGCATTTCTGAGAATGCCTGCTCGAAGTTTGGGGTATAGAATGAGAAGCTGCGGTGAAAACGGAGGATGAGAAGAGGTGTAAAAGCTCATCGATGGAGGACGAAGAAGGAACCTCTTTAAAAACAGTCAGGTGTGAGTAAAGGTTCCAATTTGCCCGATTAAATTGCCAGCGTGGGGTGCGAAGAGGTGGCGAATATGAAGGGGAAGTAAGAATGATTGGGAAATGATCACTGTCATGTAAGTCCGGGAGAACAGACCAAGTAAAGTCTAATGCGGCGGAGGAAGAGCAAACTGAGAGATCGATGCAAGAGAGAGTATGAGTCCGAGGATCAAAATGGGTGTGAGTACCTGTATTTAAAACATGGAGGGGGTGGGTGGCAAGAAAAGCCTCTAACTGAATTCCACGGGAATCACAGTGAGACCCTCCCCAGAGGAAATGGTGGGCATTAAAATCACCAAGTAACAGAATTGGTGGCGGTAATGACGAAACAAGGAAGGCAAAATCCGGAATAGATAATGCCCGAGAAGGAGAGAGATATAAAGAACAGAGCGTATACCACCTATGTAAGTGGATACGGGCTGCTGTGTAATGCAGCGAAGTATGAACAAATAGCTGATGGTACGGAATATCAGTGCGGAGAAGAAGGGCACTTTCATTAAAGGTCCCATCAGGAAAAGGATCTGAAGAATACAATAAATTATAGCCTGAGATGTGAGAAATAACAGCAGAGTGTAATTTTGGTTCCTGTAAGCAAACACCAACAGGGGCAAACTGGGAGAGTAACATCTGAAGCTCACCCCGATTACCCCTGAGGCCACGTATATTCCACTGTAAAAAGGCCATGAATGGCAATGATAAAGATACTTGAAATCCGCAGGTAAGGGTTCCTACGGACTAGGAGGGTTAGAAAAGTCCACATGCGGAGGCAGTGGAAAATGTTCAAGCAGCGAAGGAACGGTGCGCTGTGAAGAAAGGAGTTGCGCAGATGGAGCAGAGGAGAGAGAAAGAGCGGAAGGTGGATCAGTGTCCATTGATGGTTTGGTCTCTGCAATATATTCAGAGATTGCTTCAAGTGTTTCAGAATTCAGAGATGTCGTATGGGAGACAATATTGGGAATGGTAGGGGGAGGATGAGTAAAGATTGGAACTGTATTGGACTGTACCAAGGTAGGGGGGGGCGAAAGGGTGGAGGGAACTGGAGAAGCGTGGCAGGGGACAGAAGAGACAGGAACCTGGGAGGTGGCAGAAGAGGAAGAAACTTGGGAGGGAACAGGGGAGGAAGGTACATTACGAGGAGGAGGGTGAACCTCTGCACTTGTAACTGAGCCAGTGAGAGGGGAAGAACTAGGGACAGAGACAGGGAGGGTAAAATGAGGAGGTGGAAGATGGGTAGGAGGTGTTACCGGACCTTTTTTTGACTTTTGAGAAGTAGAGGGACGATTGGGAAGAGGTGTCGTACGAGGTCTCGTCGATACTGAGGCTTGTAAGAGAGAACTCGAAGAAGCGAGATTAGACTGAGGCGTTGAAGTAGGGACGTCTGAGCCGAGGACAGCAAAAGGATTAGATACAGGAGTGATTATGGGAGAGGTAACCACAGAGGTGGGTGTAGAAGATGGGATACCAGAAGTGGGGGGACGTTTTGAAACACGGGAATAAGAAACACGTGGGAGTCTCCCTTGGAGGCGGAGATGAGAAACTGCCATGGCATAAGGGAGACCTTCTGTCTCTTTGAGGTAACGGATTTCCCGCTCGTTTAAATAGACCTGACAACGGCGAGAGTACGAAGGGTGAGCCTCATGACAGTTAAGGCAAGAGGGAGATCGATTGCAAGACGTATTAGAATGGTCATCGGCACCACAGACTGGGCATTCGGCGATAGATCTGCAATATTTCGCTGGATGGCCAAATCGCCAGCAATTTCTACACTGTTGTGGTGTAGGGATCACCTTTCGAACTTGTAACCGATGTCCTGCTATATAAACTGAGGATGGGAGTTCTCGGCTGTCAAAAGTTAAACGAGCCACATTGCTAGGGTATCGTCTCCGCCCACGGGCAGGAAGAACGTAAGTGTCTACCTTGAGGATTGGGAGATCTTGGAGTTCCAGCTGTTCTAGAATGTCGGTGCCGCATGTCTGGAAATTTTGTTGAACTATGGTATGGGGCAGAATAACGGTACCACTACAAGAATTGAGGGAATGATGTTTTTCAAGGGTGACAGGAACAGTATCTATATGGGAAAGACGAGAGAGCTCACGAGCCTGGGTAGCATTCTGTACGGTAATGATGCGCGTACCGCTCTTAAGAGCATGAAAAGAAATATCTTTACCAACATGGCGTAGGAGTGCCTTGCCAATACTATGGTCAGAAAGATAGGCAGTAGAGGAAGTTGGTCGCAAAGTGAAGAATTTAGTCCACTGTTCAGTCTGAAACTGAGCGTGGAAAGGTAGTGAAGGACGTGTCGATCTTTTCTGAGAAGAACGAGAAGGTGAAGGTGGAGAAGTATCATCAGCAGGTAATTGTCGTTGACGTTTAGGCGTGGGACCAGAGTTGGTCCGACGTGGAACGGGTCGGCGATTTGAAAATTGCCGCACCGTAGAGGGAGAGGCCGGAAGCATAGTCAGAGGAGAGCGAAGGTCTGATAAATCGAAGGAGTCAGTCGAGGCCTCAGTACCTGAAGCAGGTGAGGAAACAGCACCGGCAATAGGTACAGAGGCATGAGGAATGTCTGAAGAGTGGTCCAAAGACGAGGCGGGGTCAGAACGGGGTGCGGTATCAAGAAGGGGCCCGGGGGTAAGAGGTTCATGGACTAGGGCTGCCATGGTTAGGTTACTTCTTTCTTTTTGTTTTTAAGAAAAAAAAAGAAAGAAGAAAAGAAAATAAAAATAAAAAAAAAAGAAAAAAAAAAGGGGGGACCGGGGAGGGATAGTTCCTAGGAGGAATGAAAGGGCCAGAAATCTCCCTCCGCGCCCAAGAGGACTCGACACCGCTAGTAGCGCAGATGCAGCATGGAACCCGTGCCATACCCTACCCTTCATGCCAGTAAACCAGCAATCTGGGATAGCAACCTCACATCTGCCGAGCTACCTCGGTGGACAAAAGAGAGGGCGGCCGGATATCCGCCACAAAGCATACCTCCTTCAGCCACCACCCCCGGAATCCGAAAGGTGGCTTCCAGAGATACACCCGTCGCCCAAAAGACACCCAAAGCTACTCCGGGATACCGGAGAGGGATCGGGACATCCCTAGGCAATCCAGATTCCACGGCAAACTACGCCACCGCCAAGAAACCTCAACGGAATGGGATCGACCCCGGTGTCCTTTCCTCTACCTAGGAACTAGCGTGCCTGTGGGAGAAATCCCAAAGGACAAAAAGAGGAAGGGCAAAAGGGAGGAGTGGGGAGGAGGAGGAGGAAAGGAAAAAGGGGAGGATGGGGAGGATGGGATAGGGGAGGGGAGATTGGGGGGTAATTAGGTTCGGTCTGAGGAAGAAGACCGATAGGTCTAATTCCTCAGACCAAGAGCCTCTTCACCACGCCAAGGAGCCCCCCTTGAAGAGGACAATAATCAAGGGGAAGCGCTAAACCCGGAGGATTATACAGCGCCTGGGGGGGGGATGTGGAAGGCATTCAGGCTTAATTCGGGGAACTGGAGCACAGATCCAATTCCCTAAATCAAGAGCCCCTCACCAACATCAAGGAACCTTCCTTGAGGGGCGTGGAGTGTGGAAACTGAGACCACTGCTAAAGTTTTCCTAGTCTGACTGCATGTCTATCATACACATTACCATGTTGATAACTGTACAGTTTTAAGATTACGGCAACTGTACATTATAATACTGAAATGCTGGAGGGGCTAAATAAACCTTTATAAGTGGCACTTAAGACCATCGTGTAGTTACAGGGATACGAGGCAATATGTTACAGCCACGGCAATGGAAATAAGTCACTTTGACTTTCTGGGGCTATCATAGGACCCTGATCCACCACAAGGCCTGGTCTCAGACCAAGCCGCGGGGGCGTTGACCCCCGAAACCCTCTCCAAGTATGATAATTGTACTTATGTATACCTGTGCCTAAATGAACTTTCACGCCCGCCCTGGTAAGTGCTGACCAAGGTTACGAACATGTTACTGCTGTAAATAAATGTTAAGTAAGCTCATTTAGGTACAGGTACACAGTTAAACAATAATGTGTAAATTACTTAGGATAACCCAAGAGTTACTTATTTCCCATTGGGACCCTTGTAATATCTTATTTACTGCCAAGACAAGGCTGCTATGTTAGTAAGAGGGACACCATGTTAATAACATGACAGGCGTGCATAATTAGTGACACGTCAGCAGTGTTAATCAGTATACATTGTTAAGGACACGACCACCTTAGGTTCAGGTGTTGCCGGACATTTGCAAGATATTTGCTTCCTGAAGAATATGACATTAAAAACAATACGGCAATATAATTCAGATCTATAATAAAAAATTTTATTGTCTCTTATAATACAGAGCGAAATTAAAGGCGAACAAGAGAAATAAATGGTGAAACAAGTTTTGTGCCAGATGTTGTCAGCCTTGAGTGTTGACGTCTGCGAGTGACAGCTGGAGGCAGCAGCAGCAGCAGTAGTAGTAGTGGTGGTGGTGGTGGTGGTGGTAGTGGACAAGTGTTGGTTGTCTTCCTTACACTACAAGTGTATAAAACTCGGTGGTAGTGGTAATGGTGATATTCGAGTGCTGGTAGTCTCCCATACACCACACACTCGGCAGCAGTGGTGGTGGTAGACGAGTACTGGTAGTCTTCCCTACACTACATACTCTGCAGCAGTAGTGGTAGACAAGTGCTGGTAGTCGTCCCTACACACACACTTAGCAACAGCAGTGGTGGTGGTGGTGGTAATGCTGGTAAACGAGTGCTGGGAGTCTTTCGTTCGTAACACAGCAGCAGTAGTAATGGTGGCAGCCAAGTGCTGGTAGTCTTCCTTCAACCATACACGTATAATATACTTAGAAAATGGACATGGGGGGTGGACGATTAATACGGTTCATGATAGTGGTGCTGGTAGTGGTGCTGATATGGAAGGTATGGGATTACTCTGACCTGCCTGCAGGAGAGCCTCCCCCTAACTTCAAGGTTGGGCAAGCTGTGTCTGCGGCAGCTAAAGCTTCCTTGCAAGAAAAAGGTGAAGCCGAGGGCAAAGTTCAGCTCCTGGCCCCTGCCCCAACCAAGAATGAGGAACTGGTGAGTGATTTATCAGCTAAATTTGCAGAGAGCTTAAGGTTTTCTGCCCTTTAAAGAGGGTACCTTGATGCCAGTGAAGGGTTCTTGATCTAGAGAATTAGAGCTACCCTTCCCCTTAGATTAAATTATCATTATTAACTTTAAATGCTCGGATTTTAGTTTGAATATGCGTTGTAAATTAATCATCACTGAGTTGAGCAGTGGAGTCATTTATATTTTGGATTATGGGATAAAAAGCCATTTTGTAGCCCTCCCTCTTTCCGTAAAGAAATTTTATTCTTATATTTAGAGTTAAAATTTACGTTTGGTTGGATTATTGACTTTTTTTTTTTTTACCATGAATTTTTTTTCATAGGGTCCAAAGTGCAGTCCTAAAGTTGTACTTAAAATTTATGTACCATTGGTGAGGCCTTATTTAGATTATGCTACTCAGTTCTAGTCTCCATATGGTGGCCTGGTGGCTAAAGCTCCCGCTTCACACACGGAGGACCCGGGTTCGATTCCCGGCGGGTGGAAACATTTCGACACGTTTCCTTACACCTATTGTCCTGTTCACCTAGCAGCAAATAGGTACCTGGGTGTTAGTCGACTGGTGTGGGTCGCATCCTGGGGGACAAGATTAAGGACCCCAATGGAAATAAGTTAGACAGTCCTCGATGATGCACTGACTTTCTTGGGTTATCCTGGGTGGCTAACCCTCCGGGGTTAAAAATCCGAACGAAATCTTATCTTATCTTATCTTATAAAGAAATGTAAAGTTGGAATATATCCTTATAAACTTTTATTTATAAATTTTGATATGAAGTGAATTCTATTACTTTCATTGTGAACACCTGTGCACTATTGTCTTTACTTTTGGTATCTAGTGACCAGAAATCCTGTCCTTTTTTTTTTTTTTTTCATTCAGCTTGATCATGATTTACATTTAGTTTGTATGTGCCATAGTTTTCTTTTCACAGGGTTAGACCCTTAAATTTCTTTCACATTAAAGCATTACACTGCAACTGGCACTTTTTGCACTACTACATCAACCTATCCAGATCATCCTGTAACACTAGTTACTTCATGGAAATTACACATTTGACAGCCTATTTTAGTATCTTCTACAAACGTATTCCTTGTGTTAATGTATAGATTGTGAATAACAAAGGGTCCAGTATTATTCCTGTGTTACATCGTTAGTAAAGAGTCCCCATTCTGATTGCTTCCCATTTATGCAAATACTATCATTCAGCTATTCCTTGAACCATGAGATTTTCTCCTCAACATTGTACTGCTACTTTCTTGATCAGTCTTCTATGTGGCACTATCACAAGCCTTACTGAAGTTGTGCTTTACTGCATCAAATACCTTAGTGGGAAGAAGTTAGTAAATTCACAAGGCAGGAATGACCTTTTGTAAAACTGTCATAATACTGTCATTATACTTGATCATAATTCTGTACTGTACATCTTGCAAGGTGGTTTTGAATTACATAATTGATTCCTTTAATTTTTTCACACTTGAGGTGTGCTCATTACTTTGTAAATGGGAATCACCTTTTCCATTTTCCACTTAATTGGTATAATACCCATTTGTAGTGATTTATTGAAGAGACTGGCTAATGGATTGTTAACTTCCTTTTTACATTCCTTTTGAACCCTTGAAAATAGTTTGTCAGGGCTTGCTGATGGTTTTGATACTTATCACTAGGAACTTTGATCATTTATAATTTATTTTTATCCAAAACTCCTTATATAATTACAGTATTGATTTCTGGAATTTTTTTGGTATTCTCTTGTGTAAAAAGGGAAATATAAGTGTTAAAAATGGTGCACTGTTTTGCCACTAGCTGTAAGGTGACCCCGAGTTACATTTAAGTGGGTCTATCTTTTCCTTAATTTTATTCCTACTTGTATACTATACACATATGTATTTGAAAGAATCTCTCTGGGTTGTTCGTTGATTCCCTCAACTTTTACCTCATAAACTCGTTTTTAGCTTTCTTTTTATTAATTTTTTTTGTTCTAATGAATATATTTTTTTCATTTGGTGACCCCTCTTCACCTTTTGTTTGCAGTTTAATGCATTTTTATCCCATTAATTGCTTCATTTCTTTGAGGGCATCTTTTCTTTCTTGTCTTTTAGCAAGTGAAATATAGCATAGAGAAAAAATGGGGAATAGCTTTAGCTGATGGTCCCTGCTTTTCTTTGTACTATACATGTTTTTGTCTTTAGAAAATCAGACTTCAACAAAACGTTGTATTTTTGTTTCCGTCCATGCTCTTCTATAAACTGTTCACCAGTGTCCTGATGCCTTCTGCAGTGAAAGTGTATTTCTTGTGTGCAGTGATATTTAGTACACTATAAAGTGCCTGGCATTCTTTTCATTGTATTTTTTCTCTATACTCTTGATGACCTGTAATCCCTGGTTGTCTTAATCAGAATCACTTCAGTCTTCGTAATCCAGTGACCTATAAAATTAGTGTGGATATTAGTAATGCTAGCAGTTTTAATTGTTGCCTCTCCACAAAAAAAAAATTGAGGGACCTTATAAATGACAACATTAAAATCCATCCTGGACCACTCCCAACTTGCAGCTGGTTGAGGATAGACTAAAACGCAACTATAAGGGTCCTTCCTCTTAAGTACGGGTTTTTTGGTGAATTGTTCCAGCCACAGTATTTGATTTTGTAAGGCTTCACCTATATGACCCTTACGGGTTTAGCATTTGGTTATGCTTATAAAATAATAATGAAGGCCTTGTTTAGATTATGCTGCTGCATTCTTTTCTCCATATTGCAGCATGGATATGAATGCTCTGGAAGGAAAAAAAACTGGCAGGAAATGGCAGAAATCGTACACCAAATCCAGTCATTCCTGGAGTGGAACCACAGTCGATGGCCTCCACTCCAAACCAACAGATACAGATACTAATGCCGGAAAAAAAATCCCCCCCCCAGTACCAACAATACCACCAGTCCGATAACATTCTTCTTTGCAAATATACAGGGTCTAAAGCCAGGAACAAACAACAAAATACCTTTCATCCGTGGACTGCTTGCAGAGGCAAAGGCAATGTTCGCGGCTTTCACTGAGACCCACATAAAGGATCACTTGGACAACGAAATATGGATCCCAGGTTACAACCTATACAGATGTGACAGAGTGAACAGGCAAAAGGGGGGGGGTTGGCCTGTACATTGCAGAGTCACTTGTTTGCACAGAACTGCTTAATGCCTCAAATGACGTAGTGGAAGTTTTAGCAGTAAAGGTCGAGAACCAAAACCTAGTCATTGTGGTAGTCTACAAGCCTCCGGATGCAACATCCCAGCAATTCCAGGAACAGCTGTTAAAAATTAACCACTGTCTGGAAAATCTTCCAGCTCCTGCACCCAACATCTTGCTCCTGGAGGATTTCAACTTAAGGCACCTAAAATAGAGGAATATAGCAAATAATATTGTTGCAGTAATAACACCAGGAGGCAGCTCTGATGAAAACTCACACTCACACGAGCTTTTAAATCTCTGCACAAAATTCAATTTAAACCAGCAAATAATAGAGCCTACTAGACTGGAGAATACACTAGACCTCATCTTCACTAACAATGATGATCTGATAAGAAATGTCACCATATCAAAAACAATATACTCAGATCACAACATAATTGAGGTTCAGACATGTATGCGTGGAGCCCCAGACCGACAAAATGAGACTAGTCACGAGGGAGCATTCACCAAATTCAACTTCAATAACAAAAACATAAAGTGGGACCAAGTAAACCAAATCCTAACCGATATAAGCTGGGAAGATATACTAAGCAACACAGACCCAAACTTATGCCTAGAACAGATTAACTCGGTGGCACTCGATGTATGCACAAGGCTTATTCCTCTAAGAAAAAGGAGGAGTAGATGTAAAATAGAAAGAGACAGGCGCTCCCTTTACAGGCGACGGAAAAGAATAACAGAGCGGCTAAAAGAGGTCAATATATCTGAAATGCGCAGGGAGACACTGGTCAGAGAAATAGCAAGCATCGAACTTAAGCTAAAAGAATCCTTTAGGAGTCAGGAATCGCGGGAAGAACTAAAAGCCATAAATGAAATCGAAAGAAACCCAAAGTATTTCTTCTCCTATGCCAAATCAAAATCGAGAACAACGTCCAGTATTGGGCCCCTACTTAAACAAGATGGGTCCTACACAGATGACAGCAAGGAAATGAGTGAGCTACTCAAGTTCCAATATGACTCAGTTTTTAGCAAGCCGCTAACCAGACTGAGAGTCTAAGATCAAAATGAATTTTTTATGAGAGAGCCACAAAATTTGATTAACACAAGCCTATCCGATGTTATCCTGACGCCAAATGACTTCGAACAGGCGATAAATGACATGCCCATGCACTCTGCCCCAGGGCCAGACTCATGGAACTCTGTGTTCATCAAGAACTGCAAGAAGCCCCTATCACGAGCCTTTTCCATCCTATGGAGAGGGAGCATGGACACGGGGGTCGTCCCTCAGTTACTAAAAACAACAGACATAGCCCCACTCCACAAAGGGGGCAGTAAAGCAACGGCAAAGAACTACAGACCAATAGCACTAACATCCCATATCATAAAAATCTTTGAAAGGGTCCTAAGAAGCAAGATCACCACCCATCTAGAAACCCATCAGTTACACAACCCAGGGCAACATGGGTTTAGAACAGGTCGCTCCTGTCTGTCTCAACTACTGGATCACTACGACAAGGTCCGAAATGCACTAGAAGACAAAAAGAATGCAGATGTAATATATACAGACTTTGCAAAAGCCTTCGACAAGTGTGACCATGGCGTAATAGCGCACAAAATGCGCGCTAAAGGAATAACAGGAAAAGTCGGTCGATGGATCTATAATTTCCTCACTAACAGAACACAGAGAGTAGTCGTCAACAGAGTAAAGTCCGAGGCAGCTACGGTGAAAAGCTCTGTTCCACAAGGCACAGTACTAGCTCCCATCTTGTTCCTCATCCTCATATCCGACATAGACAAGGATGTCAGCCACAGCACCGTGTCTTCCTTTGCAGATGACACCCGAATCTGCATGACAGTGTCTTCCATTGCAGACACTGCAAGGCTCCAGGCGGACATCAACCAAATCTTTCAGTGGGCTGCAGAAAACAATATGAAGTTCAACGATGAGAAATTTCAATTACTCAGATATGGTAAACATGAGGAAATTAAATCTTCATCAGAGTACAAAACAAATTCTGGCCACAAAATAGAGCGAAACACCAACGTCAAAGACCTGGGAGTGATTATGTCAGAGGATCTCACCTTCAAGGACCATAACATTGTATCAATCGCATCTGCTAGAAAAATGACAGGATGGATAATGAGAACCTTCAAAACTAGGGAGGCCAAGCCCATGATGACACTCTTCAGGTCACTTGTTCTATCTAGGCTGGAATATTGCTGCACTCTAACAGCACCTTTCAAGGCAGGTGAAATTGCCGACCTAGAAAATGTACAGAGAACTTTCACGGCGCGCATAACGGAGATAAAACACCTCAATTACTGGGAGCGCTTGAGGTTTCTAAACCTGTATTCCCTGGAACGCAGGAGGGAGAGATACATGATTATATACACCTGGAAAATCCTAGAGGGACTAGTACCGAACTTGCACACGAAAATCACTCACTACGAAAGCAAAAGACTTGGCAGACGATGCACCATCCCCCCAATGAAAAGCAGGGGTGTCACTAGCACGTTAAGAGACCATACAATAAGTGTCAGGGGCCCGAGACTGTTCAACTGCCTCCCAGCACACACAAGGGGGATTACCAACAGACCCCTGGCAGTCTTCAAGCTGGCACTGGACAAGCACCTAAAGTCAGTTCCTGATCAGCCGGGCTGTGGCTCGTACGTTGGTTTGCGTGCAGCCAGCAGCAACAGCCTGGTTGATCAGGCGCTGATCCACCAGGAGGCCTGGTCACAGACCGGGCCGCGGGGGCGTTGACCCCCGAAACTCTCTCCAGGTAAACTCTCCAGGATAATGAAGTTGATCCCATGTATCAAGAACCTTTCCTATGAAGACAAGCTGAAGGCACTTAATTTGCACACCAGAAAGACAAAGGATTGGAAGGAATATGACTGAAGCGTGTAAATAGAAAAATGGAATAGAGGATATAAACATGATGAAAGTATCAAAGCAAGTTAGGACTTGCAACAGTTTATTAAAGCTGGACAAATTTAGATTTAGAAAGGATATCGAAAAGTACTAGTTTGGCAGTAGGTGTAGATTAGTGGAACAAATTCTTAGGTAGTCACTGGGGGGCGAGAACTTTGGTTGGATGGGTAGATTATGAGTGGGTGATTGGAGTTGGACCTGTCTAGCATGTGCCAATAAACCTACTGCAGTGTTCCTTCATTTTTTCTTAAAAGCGCTAGCCACAGCTTTGTATTGTCCAGTGCAGATGATACCAAAATAAGCATGGAAGTCTCACTGGTAGATGACAGGAAAAATTGCAAGCAATAGCATTAAAATTTACCATTGGGAAAATGAAAAGGTAATGCTCAACTGTGACAGTCAAATTGCTGAGATACATAATAAACTGAAAATTTGCACTGGATATAAAACGGGACTACCATCTCGTGTGTTGAAAGAAACATGTATAAGACTTTAATATAATACTAATGGCAGATGATCTATCATTTAAAGAGTGCAAAAAGGCAAATGCAGCTGAAACAAAAAAAAAATAAATAAACTGGATAGTTGGAACTTGCAAAACTAGACAAGGCCACTGGTAACACTAATGTTGTCTCAATTGTTTGTTGCTGAAAGCCCTGTTCCAGGCAGAAGAGAAATAAAAGCCGAAAAAGACTGAAAGCGTTAACTGCCAACATAGTAACGTATTTAAACTGCTGGAGCACCTAAAAATACTTTAAATATTTTCTGGAGCAAAGAATAGATACTTGATTCTGTATACATGGAAGATGTTTAGGTCTTAATATCAAATCCACATACTATTATAATGTACCAGAGAGATATGGGATTGTACCGCAAACAGATGAAGAGCAGGGGTACCATGAACACTACAGAATACTGTCTTCTTTGGTCCATGACTCTTCAGCCTGCTACCAGCAGATATCAGAAACAGTGCTTGAATAAAGAAGTTTTGAAGAAGGAACTGGATCATTACCTCTGCTAAATGTCAGTTCAAATAGGCTATAATGGACATGTGAGCCAGTGTGTTGCCAACAGCAACAGCTAGGTTCAACAGGCAAGCAATAGAAAAGTCTGGCCCCAGGCTAGGGTAGAAAGACTCTAGAAATGGTCCAAGTATATAACAAGGAAGTATTTCCATTTTATGTGGTTGCAGGCCTCGCCTCTCAACTTGTCATCGCTCATGAGCCTTTTGTATCTATTCTTAAAATTTATGTATGGAGTTTGCTTCCACCACTTCTTTATCGAGGTCATTCAGCTTCCCGACCACCCGGAGGCTGAAGTAATATTTCCTGACATTCCTGTGACTCCTATAGCTTCCCACCTCAGACAGCCTATACCTGCCTGCCATATCAATTCCTCAGAGTATTTTGTACGTCTCCCCAGGTCCTTCTGTCCTCCATGGTCGTTAGATTAGTCCTTTAACCTTTCCTTGTAGCTCATATATCTTAGTTCTGAAAATAGTCTTTGTGCATACTTCTTCGCTTTCTCCAGTTTCTTAACATGCTTCCTCAGATATGGGTTCCATACTGGTGCTGTATATTCCAAGATAGGCCTAACATATGTTGTACAAATAAGGCATACTTATGAGTTTTCTTGAATTTTTTAAGTTCTTACCCTTGTAGTGCTTGCTTCCTTTCAGTTCCATAAGAAAGTAGGTGAGACTCCTTCGAAAACTGTCATATAGGGCAGGGTGATGGACTGATTACATCGTCTTCACGTCTCTTCTGCTTCTATCAACTTTTCTGTACTCGACTGAAGAAGCCTACTCTGTAGGCGAAACATATGTGTCTTACCTAACAAACTGTCCGTATTTTATACCATTTTAATATTCAATCCAGCTAGTGCAAACAAACAGGTTTCAAAATTCGCATTCATTTGATAGGATGATAGTACCTCTCCAGATGGTTACTGTCTACCAACTTAATGCTCAGTCCATCAGTCTGTTATAGGTTACATTTTCTTTTTAATCTTAATCGGCTCCATGAGCCATTTAGGCTACTTTTCACATGCACAACTCCAGTTAATGATATTGTAATCTCTAATATATGGATTAAATCTTAAGGTTTTTAAATGCTCAAGCTGTCCTCAAATTTTATCTCGATTTCTTGCATAAGATTTCAGCACGTTTTAAGATTAACGTTATTTAGATTGTTTAGTTAGGTTAAGTTAGATTGTCGTCCATTATCAAAAATTAAGTTAATCTACCAACACTACTAAATGAAATATTACATAAATCTGATAAAAAGTTTTGAAGCGCGATCAGAAAACGAAATCCATGGATTTCGTTTTCCGGTAGCGCTTCTGATTCTGACTGTATATCGCTACGATATAGTCAGAGAATCAGTATAAGGCTGAATTTGTTAACTATTTTATTGTCCCAGCCAGTGAAATATGTACTATTAAAACTGTGAACACCCTCGTGCGCTCACTTCAGAGAGTTGCACTTGTCAGTGTTCGTATATACATCGAGAAATGCAATCTACATATTCCATAATCTCTATGCTCGCAGTGCAAAGTGTAGCAATTTTTCATTACTAACACTGCCCGTGATTTTTTTTCTTTTTTTAAGTTTGGCATCCTTGTAATCGATGTTATTTTGAGGCTGCTTAAGAAAAATGCTGCAGTGTAGTCTAATAGAAGCTGTCTTGAAGCTGGTAAATTGTAGAGGACTTACCGACCAACTTTTTTATCTTGACTAAATATACAGCTGGTGGCCGTGCCAAGGGAAGAGCTTGGGAGGCTTCAGCCCTCAAAGCTCCCTCAGACCCCAAATAAAAATAGAAATAACGCTACCTCAAAAAATCTATCCCCTTTCTAATCAGACAGCCAACCCTTGGCCTCCCTCCCTCTCCCTTTATCTATTAAACCATTATTAAATACCTAAAAATGTATGTTTATATCATAAATTGTACTACATGTACTTGTAATACTGTTATCAGTTTCGTCTACATTAAACTGAAAACTTTACTACCTCATTAATAATCAAGTAAAATATTGAATACTTGAAATTTGCCACTCTTTACCTGTCTAGACTTAAGTACGTATTAGGTTAAGTCTGCCCGAAATGCCCCGGCATGATAGTGACTCTTTGTACCAATCAAATTATGAAATGTAAACACACATTGTAACCTTTGCAAAGAAATAAACTTTTTATTTTTTTGCTTTGTGTAGAAATTCTGACTCAGCCCCAGTTTTCGTGGGGATACCAGTATCTATGGGACTACAGTACGTCTTTTGCTATTTTTTTATTGTAATTTGGGTAAACGTAATTACAGGTAAATTTAGTTTAACTAGCCTAACGTAGAATAATGAAGTTTTATAGATGCATAAATCTAAATCACATAAAGGAACTGCATTGCGTGCGAAAATTATCATCCTGACTGACCTTTGTCTTAAAACTTCATACTGTGCCACGACTTGTTCTGATTTTTCCAGGCTATTACTACTACTATTAAGCCTGGTAAGCTATGTCTCGGATCAACAGAATCACTAAATCCCATCCCTGGCAACACCCCCCCCCCCACTCTTCATAGATCTAAACTTACTCCCTGTTCAGTACATCCACACTTACTACTGTGAAATCTACATCTACAGGACCTTAAATTCCAATATTAACCTTGACCTAAAACGCTTTCTTGATAGTTGTGACAGAACCCACAGGCACAACACCAGACACAAACATCTCTATGACATTCCCCGTGTCCGACTAAACCTTTACAAAAATTCAATGTATGTCAAAGGCCCTAAAATTTGGAACACCCTACCTGAAAATTCCAAAACTGCAGACACATTCATCACCTTCAAAACTACCATCAGAAAACATCTTATCTCCCTGATACACCCTGTCAACTGGTGGTTCACACTTACACTCACTCACCCATTTGACCATAAACAGAAATATCAATCTCAATCTCAAAATAATGAATCTTAACTAGTCAAAAGTTGGCCTGTGATACTCCAATACTGAAACTATGTATAGTGCCAAAACAAAAGCATTCACATTGCTAAACTCACAACTAGTATTTAGTCACTTAGCCATAATACCAACTTATCTCATAATTCTGTAACATTTTAAACCTAAGATTTAATATAAGTCTGCCCGAAATGCTTAGCCATGCTAGGCGTTCTAGTGGTACACTCTGTAATTATTATTTTACTACATGTAAACCACACAATAACCAAATTCTGTAAACTCAGCATTGTAATACTTATAGAGAATAAAGTTTGAATTTGAATGATCTAAGCTGGTGACCTCTCAATCTTGCTGTGCCCCTGAGGTACGTACTGCTACGTGGAGTCGCTCCTCTTCCTCCTCACCCATTCAGGTTCTATATTGTCTCAACGCCATTGTCACGCAGTACATCTCTGTTTATAGTGTAGCGCAGAGTAAATTAAGCATGACAAAACGTGGAATCTGATTTTAACTATGTTAAACTGATTGGAAATAAGAGGAAAGCTTGCGGGAGTTGCACCGACTCAACACGTGGCGGGTTGGTATCACCAGGTTAAATGGGAATTGAGCTTTGATTTCTATTATTATTATTATTATTATATATCGATATGTAATAATCCCGTGAAACATTCGGAAAGGCTGACGTAATTTGCAACTCTGTGAATGAATTCAATGGTACTCGTGTTCAATAACTACAGCTTAATTAATTAGGCTACTTGGTAACTGCAGTCGGTACGTGGTACGGGTGGGACCTTCAAAACTGTCAAGACTCCAAGGAAGTATCAGAATATTTCTGGCTCAAGAGGAGAGTATTTCTGACAGATATTTAAAGGGAATAATAATGCTCCAATTTTGTGAGAATTAAGGAGTTTGAAAGTGTTGACAAGTTTGTACCATAAATATCCATTTCTTATCCCTCGTATGACAAAATTAGATTGACTAACAAAGGTTAATTAAAAGCACATGCGTAAACTGTTTACCTACACTATGAGTGATAATCTTATACATGTATCTGGTGTGCATCTGTCGGGCCTGGCTCAAAATGAAACTAAAACAAATTCAGCTGCTCACACAAAACCAAAGCACTTGACAACGTCATTAATCCCTTCATCCAGTAAAATTTTAAAAACAAAATTCCGTGGAACAGAATTAATGGAAAGAGCAGTTGAAAATGCAGCAGTTAAGGCATCGGGGAATGATGGTAAAATAGTGGCGTTGGATTTGTTCGTGAGAATACCTAACTCTAGGCGTAGGGAGATCCGTGAAAGTTATTTTTGTGTGTGTCAACCGGCGTGGACGACGCTGCTACTGTGTATGGTAATAACACTCGTTCTTATCAACGACATAAGCATTTACACTGATATTAACTACAGGGAACGCCGAGAAGCCTACATGCAAGATGCTACTCTCTCCACCAGTAACGTAAGCACTTTGTCAGTTGTAATAGTAGGTTCCAGTGGCGTAGTGCCGACAGTGAAGACAATACATGTAGAACAAGAGTTTATTAGGACAATGACCCCTCAAGGAAGGTTCCTTGATGTTGGTGAGGGGCTCTTGATTTAGGGAATTGGATCTGTGCTCCAGTTCCCCGAATTAAGCCTGAATGCCTTCCACATATCCCCCCCCCAGGCGCTGTATAATCCTCCGGGTTTAGCGCTTCCCCCTTGATTATAATAATAATAATAATATTAGGACAATGTTGTGCTTTGTGAAGCGCTTCGTCTAGTAAAGTTTTACTCGGTGAAATAGTCCAATAAAAGTTTGTTCCTCAACTTAATCTTTTCTTCACTTTTAATATTGGTTCATGAAAATGCTGAATGTAAATGCTCAGCTAAATATCACTTTTTATTGAAAAAAGGCTGTATGACCCTTGTGGGTTTAGCGCTTAGTTATGATTGTTAATAGTAATGAAAACACTAAAAAAAAAAAATAATGGTTTTATGAGTTATATTTAGGGAAAACGCTAAGCCCGCGGGATTAACAAATAGTGCAAATGTCATATCAAGATAGTTTAATATTAGTAAAAATCTTTATACAATCCTAGAAGCCATTTGCCAATATACTGTTAATTTGACAGTTTGGAAGGTTACCTAAAGACTATTTCAAGGGGTTACCGCCCCTGTGTCCCAGCCTGAAGTGGGATTAAAAAGAAGTTATCGGAACTTCTCGGTAGGAAGTCTTCAGGACAAATTAAAAGAAACGCATATAGGTGTCCAGGTTCTCGATTTTCTGATTCCCTTCACACACTTCTGTGAATTCATCTGATTATCTGTTATATTATGTCTCTCCATAGTCTTCATCCCTTGTAGTGTTAATACTTTTCCCAACATGCATGCAATAGAAGTTTTGATACCTTAGTTCTGTCATAAATAATTCCGTTTTGATGTGTATAGTGTTGTATTTACGTTAATTGCCAGCATAAAATTTTATATCATAGCTACACATCTTGAACATACATACTACAGCTCATGTATGCTCCGCTCTTTCATGGAAGTCATTGCATATTCTATACAATTCTTACAAAATGTGATATTCAATTTCATATTTGACAGCTGCAGAAGGGTAGTTGCATAATATCAAATATAAGTGGTTTTTTTTTTATGCATCTGAAATTGTCAGTTGATAGATCTGTGATGGTATGAGTCTGCTTTCACAGCATAAATATAGAAACTGTGATATTACATGATGGTAGAAACCTTTTTGCAGGTTGATCAAAGTATAGTTGCAAGAACGTAGTACTTACAAAACTTGATAGCATTGGGAAGGAGTGTAATTACTTTGCTAAGATCCGATCCTTTCACTATTTTTTAGCAGCAAGTGTGAATGCAAATAAAGTAATATATATTGTGCTTATTAGTGTGATGGATCATCTTTGCTATTTATGATAATCATCCCCACCACAGCTACTGTGGAAAATTGCATTTATCTGTATGTATCATTATGTACATAACAAATGAACATAGATAATTATTATTTATCAGTTAGACAAGTAGGAATTTGGGACACCTAGGTCGCAAAAATGTCCTCCTTCGATACCTACCACTGTCATATCCACAACTTGCTCTGGACCTATAAATTAAATGAAATATACATACACCAGGAATACTGGTAAATATATAAATTTGTGGACTGTATATTAAAAATAATAAATGGTTGTATATATACACAATTACATAACAGAAGGAAAATATATCTTAATATCACTCACCAATTTGACTGGAGATTAATGTGTATCATACTCAGAAAACCTCACTCTAACTAAATCTATGAAAATAATGCTGGCCAGAATTACACACAAATCTAGAGAGCTTATCTGAGGTTCCTGGAGAGGTCTTGTCCAGTCGCCTGATATCTCAAGTTATGTAGGAATGCATGTCCAACAATTTTGCCTCCTATTTGAGAGGTGTCAGCCCAATTTTAACCTCTAGAGCACGAAAATTCCTTCCCATTACACTAACGTTGTATCCAATTCAAAACCAAGATGGCGAGTCTCGTCTGCGCAGACGCAGGCTTTCTGTTTTCTATGACATAAATATTATTAAATACAGTATGGCCATCTATTTACATATAAATACTGAATTTCTGGAAAATATATACAGTATTTTCCACACTGCGGCCGGCCGGAGTTCGTTGCTAAACGATTCAAATTACTCCTTCCTTTAGGAGATGATTCCAGTCAGTTCTGGCTTGAGTGGCTGTTCTCCTAGTAGGTCTTACTACGATTTCATCTTCCGGCATCACTTGGTCTGCGTTATCTTCCATATCACTCGTGTCACTTTCCCTCAGATTTTCATTTAAGTTTGATTGAACACCTAATTCCAAGGGAATCAATTTATTAATTGTGCGTAAACTTTCCTGGCCACGACACAACACTTTGACATTCCTGACAACACCTTGTGCATCTGGGTACAATGTCAATACTTTGCCCAGAGGTCACAATGTTCGATGTTGTTCAGTGTCAATTAACACAATGTCACCTGGTTGAATGGTCTGTCGATTTATTGCCTCTGTCGCACCATAAAAGTGTTCATGTAGTGTAAGAAGATATTCCTTACGCCACACATTAGACCAATGATCAATTACTTTATTTAACATTTTAAATTTATTACACAGCACTGCCGCATTATATCAGTGGATAAAGAAGGACAAACAATTGGAGCGGTGGTCACAGTAATTTCAACAGGAGCAATATACGCCTTTTGTACAGGCCAATTAGCTTTATTTACCAGCCAGCTCGGTCCTTTAAACCATGATACAGCATTTACAAATTTAGCATAAGGTAAACCTCGAGACAAGAAATCAGCTGGATTCTCCTCACCAGGTATATGATTAAATGTTAACATATGCTGACCCAAACTATTATACTTCTCTTGCATCTGATTAATTTCAGCGACTCTGTTTTGTACGTACACAATTTTACTGTTTCCACTACGAATCCATTGTAAGGATACCTCATTATCAGACCAAATTACAGTGTCGCTAATATTTATCTCATGCAACTTATTTCTTATATAATTAGCTAATTTGACACCTACATAAATGGCTGTTAATTCCAACTGAGGTAAGGTATGTGATTTAATTGGAGACACTTTAGCCTTAGACATAACAAGAGAAATAACACTATTACACTGAAGGTAAGCAACTGATCCATATGCCAATTTTGAAGCATCACAAAAAAATGTGGAGTACATTTTTCCCATTTGGACTGGATGTAGCACCAAATAATACGCTCCTAAAGTGAAAGGTTTTCAGAGGGCTAAGTGGGCCATTAGGATTCTCAGGCCATAAGAAGCGGGTACAATCCCGGTCAGCCTCTTGTAAACCCACTCTTAGGAAAGCTTTACTTATGTCAGCCGTAAAGGCATAATTCTTTACTCTGAAATTTAATAAGATATCTCCTAATTTTTCCGTCAACGATGGACCTGTCATCAAACAGTCATTTAAACTAGGTACATTTTTGTTACTCCTGGCACTACAATTAAACACAATCCTCAAAGGAGTGGTCTTAGAATCCTTCTTCACTCCGTGATGTGGCAAATAGTGACCATAAATTTTGGCTTGCTCAGGAGGTACCTCTTCTTTAAATTTATTAACTGCTCAGCAATTATATCATTATAGGCAGTTAACAATTCTGGTGTCTTACTCAGTTCGCGGAGCTGAGCCTTTAATTGTCCATATGCCATTCTGTAATTAGTGTTCAATTCTGGATGGTTCAGTCTCCACGGAAGTCATACCCAGTATTGTCCAGATTCAAATTTTACATCTCTCAGGTATTGTTCTTGAGTAAAAGAATCGTCTGGACTTTCTTCATTTACATTTATTCCAATGCTGTCTAATTCCCACAATTTATGCACTGGGTCAACACCATCCTCTATGAAAGAATTATACTGGGGCACGATTTCATGAGTAAGACACACAGTTATGGTATTTGTAGTTTCCTCTAGTCATGAATTATTATTACGAGGAATCCTACCATACATTACATGGCCTCCTGCAGTCTTCAAAAGGGTGACACCACATTTCTTTACCATACCCTTTACAAAGGAGGCATAATAGTCACTACCTATCAAAATGTTTATATTGGACCTACAGAATCATCACTTACACCAGAAGGTGCTAAATTTACATTATGTGAGAGTCTTTCTGTAGCTGTACTAAGTCCTACCGTAGATATTTTCTCTGGAAGTCTATCTACAATTACTGCATTAACATGTTTTTTCTCGTTGCCCAACCTGACAGTTACATAAACAGTGTCATACAATTGAGCCCTTTTATCCGAGAGAAAACCAGATAATTTTAACCCTTTGACTGTTTTCGACGTATAAATACGTCTTACGAGCCAATGTTTCTGACGTATATATACTCAATAATTCTAGCGGCTTCAAATCAAGTGGGAGAAAGCTGGTAGGCCCACATGTGAGAGAATGGGTCAGTGTGCACCACATAAAAAAAATCCTGCAGCACACATTGCGTAATGAGAAAAAAAAAAACTGATCGTTTTTTTGGAATAAAACGCCGACTTTGAGGTGTATTTTCGTATAGTATTTATCGTTGTATTCGCGTTTTCATGGTCTTAGGTGATAAAATGGAAAACATATTACAGAAGTAGAGATGATTTTCATTACTTTTACGATGAAAACGACCTTGAAACTGAGCTCAAAGTAGCGGAAATGTTCGATTTTTACCAATGTTCAAGAGTACATAAATCACACCACACGTCCAATACACGTCAACTGGGGAGTCTAATATTCTTTCACTAGTGCACTGATATTATTTATACCATTTTTACAATAATGCAGTCGTCTGCATAACAGTAAATTTTGTATTTTTTTGTATGAATAAAAAATCAAAATAGAAAGCAATAATAATATAAGAGGGGCCTAGAGATGTGACTAATGAACAGAGCATATGTTATTTTAGTGCCACGAATGTCTACCTTGTTTATTCTGGACCCTATTTTGAAATTGGCATCTTTTTTATTTTGCGTGAAATTGGCCAAATTGCCAATTTCTGACCACCATATTGGGTAGTCCAAATTAGTAAATGGGAGATTTCTTGTACTCAGCTGATAGATAAAATGGAGTTCTAAAGAAATAGCTATGAGTTTGGTCAACTGGAACAATGGAATTGGCTGAAAATTGGGCTCAAATTCGGCGAAATCGCCGATACGCATATGTCGCCGAGACCGCTAACTTTGCGGGAGCATAATTCCACGAGTTTTCGACCAAATTTCGAACTTTTGGTGTCATTACCATCGGGAAAAGATTCTCTATCATTTCATAAGAAAAAATAATTTTTTTTTTTTTTTTCAAAAATTGAGCGACATAGAATGACAGTTTCAGAGAGGGGCCTGAAACAGTCAAAGGGTTAAAGTTGTGGGATCTCCCATCTGTACTTTCATACCATCAAGACATTTACGTTTTATGAAAGTACGCTGGGATCCCTGGTCTAATAATGCAGTTACATTTTTTGATTTATGCCTTTTATCATCAATTTTTACCTGTAACACAGGCAAGGCTACTTCAGTAAAACCATCATTATTAACATTAGCAGCAATTTTTACATTAGCCACTGTTGTCAGGATTGTCAACATTATCATTATTATCAACATTATCATATAGACCTTTACACATGACTATATGGTGTCTTCCTTTGTGACATTGATAACAGAAGTTTAATTTGGCATAACAATCCTTTACATTGTGATTACCTAAACACCTGATACATCTGTCAAGTTCCTCCAATCTTTCAACTTTATCATTCCATGAATTGTATACATTGCAATTCTTAGAAGAATGAGTACCCTTGCAGAAAATACAATATCTCTCTTCTTTGGCTGGTTTCTTATTAACTGGGCTACTCTTAGGAGGATATTTATTCCTCTTACCTTGTGGAGAATCATTATTTCTGATTCCTGTTAATTGATATGCATCTATGCAACTCTTTTTAGGAAATGAATTTTGATTATTACCATTGGGATAATTTTTTCCTTTGTGAAACTTGACAGATACCTCAGAGTTATTATGTGTTGCATCTTTAAAATGAGTTAGTTGGCTGGTCTGCAACTGCACAATTAATTCTTGTAGACCTAGTCTTATTTCCTCCAGACCAAAATAACCCTTGTGATATTTATTCGAGATCCATTCAAGTGTTTTACAATTTAATTTATTCTGTACCATGGCACTCAATAACCAGTCTGATTCCTTCAGATTATATTTATTACTTGAAGTTTTGAGAGTGCTCTCCAGTTTAACTCTAAACTGCTGTAAACCTTTGCAAGTGTGATCTGGAGATTTTAAATTAACAATGATATTCACTAGATCCAACCTACTTTGTTCTATATTACCATAAGTGACTTTCAAAAAGTCAACTGCTTCCTTGTAAGAGTCGTCTACATTGGGAAAGGCTTGTATCAGTATGTAAGCATCTCCTCTTACCTGTCCTTTGAGGTAAAATAATTTAGTTACACAGGCTAGGTCACTCCTGTCATGCACAGCTGCTTTAGAAATTGACCAAAATTCCTCCCAATTTTCACCAGGATTAAATACACGTAAACATAGTTCTGGGAGTTTTGGCAAAGACATATTATTTGTTGGAGCAGACTGATTAACTGCCTAGTTTACACATTTTAATTTATTCAAGGCCTGACTTTTACAAGAAAGAATCTTTTCCTCTAATTCATAATACTGATTAATCATGAGATCTATTTCAGTCTCATCTACACAGTTTACTAATAAATCTCCTTCATATTTGTTGTAATATAATTTGTATGAATCATATCTATTCCCTAAAGCATCTAAATACAATTTTAAATCATCAGTATTCACAGTTTCTTGATTCATTAATTCCAAGCACTTATTATATGCCTTGGTTACATGAACTTTCCTAGCCTGTAGTGATGCTTTCTTTACTCTATATTCCATATGCTTGTCTTCTACATCAATTTCCTCATTTTCAGCCATGATGCAATGTATTAAATTCAACTTAATTAATAACACTGATTACAACTTACCTTTGAATAAATCCTAGCTACTTGAGCTTAGCAATTACATGCAAGAAAATAATATAAACTCCAAATGTACATTAATACAAACAAACCTTTAGCCAGACTTGGCTTATCAAAATTAATATTATACAAATTAATAAATCCTTGCCAGAATTTGGCATAGCAAGATTAATATTATACACATTAATATAATTAGCAACACTTGGCTTATCAATTACACATACACTGATATAAATCTTGGCCAGAATTGTCTTATCAAATTAGTATTATACAAATACATTAACATAAATCCTAGCCACTTTGGCTTTGCAAAATTAATATTATACACATTAATATAATTAGTTACCCTTGACTTACCAAATTGATATTGTAATAATTATAATCCACTACACATTAAGTAAATTTGTGGACTTAACATCCCCCTCCTTCTGTCATTTCACATATAATTATTAAGTAATTAACCAATTAATGACTTCACTAATTACCTCCGGTTCAAGAAGGACCAACGGGCAAAATTAAATTGTGGAAAATTGCATTCATCTGTATGTATCATTATGTACATAACAATAAATGAACATAGCTAATTATTATTTATCAGTTAGACAAGTAGGAATTTGGGACACCTAGGTCGCAAAAATGTCCCCCTTCGATACCTACAACTGTCATATCCACAAGTTGCTCTGGACCTATTAATTAAATGAAATATACATACACCAGGAATACTGGTAAATATGTAAATTTGTGGACTGTATATTAAAAATAATAAATGGTTATATATATATACACAATTACATAACAGAAGGAAAATATATCTTAATATCACTCACCAATTTGACTGGAGATTAATGTGTATCATACTCAGAAAACCTCACTCTAACTAAATCTATGAAAATAATGCTGGCCAGAATTACACACAAATCTAGAGAGCTTATCTGAGGTTCCTGGAGAGGTCTTGTCCAGTCGCCTGATATCTCAAGTTATGCAGGAATGCATGTCCAACAATTTCGCCTCCTATTTGAGAGGTGTCAGCCCAATTTTAACCTCTAGAGCACGAAAATTCCTTCCCATTACACTAATGTTGTATCCAATTCAAAACCAAGATGGCGAGTCTCGTCTGCGCAGACGCAGGCTTTCCGTTTTCTATGACATAAGTATTAAATACAGTATGGCCATCTATTTACATATAAATACTGAATTTCTGGAAAATATATACAGTATTTTCCACAGCTATCATTACTATTGTAGCATAACTATTAATGATTATTATGCCTTGTTTCATCTCGCAGGAAGTGACTGTGTACCCGTTTCTACATGTGGAAGTATATTACGAAGCGCTCTGTCCTGACAGTCGTTATTTTATTATGAAACAACTTACCCCAGCCTATGAAAACCTTCATGAAATCATGAAGGTGGCACTCATTCCCTATGGTAAAGCAAGGGTAAGGAATGCAGAGTTGTTCTATGTATTCATCCTATTTATTTCTCAGGTTGATGAATAAGATATTTGTTGTACATGTCTTCATCACCTTTGAGCCTAATGTTTTACTTGTATATGGTAATAAATACTTACCATTACACTTTGAAGACCCTCAGCTTTGAGGCTTGTTTCAATGGTGTCAACATGTGTTGTAGTTGGTTGATGTCACCTGTGATATTTGGCAACGGGGAAAATAAGTGTTGTGCGGTGCAAATTTTGGTAGTAGTTTAATGTGTGACTATTAGTCAGTTTTTTGGAGACCACAGAAGAACTTGATAAAAGCAATTACAAAACCATTACATTTAACATTAAATGGTAGCATGATAATAACCCAATATTTTTGTTGTGCAGATTACAACTGGCTTAGAGAACACCTGTCATATGCAGTGTGTAATAAAGAGAACTACATTATTATTACATTGTTTTAATGGTATACAAGCTGCCTAATGAATATATATTTCTTAGAGAAGTAAGATCTAATAAGTGACCCAAAATGGATGAATAGGAAACCAATAGGAGATATAATTAGAAGCCACCTCTGAGCATAATTTCATTGTCTCAACAGATTCACAAAGGGCCGATCATACCTAACAAATTTAGTGACCTTCTTTAGTAAGGCATTTGAGGTGGTAGACCATGGTGAAGAATAGTGTTTATATTTCAGTAAGGCTTGTGGTAGTCCCACGCAGAAGACTTAAAGAAGGTAGCAGCACTTGGTATAGGTGAAAATGGTCTCTCATATCAAATCAAATCAAGTTTTTTTTCTATATAGATTACAATGTGGGGTTTACATATTATAGGATATTGTGTGGTTTACATATTATATAAAACTAATTACAGAGAGGGGTCACTATCACACCTAGCATCACTAGGCATTTCGGGCAGACTGAGATTAATTCAAAACTCTATATTGGTACAGATTAAGGAGCATGTATTAAGGCTAAGTAACTGCATTAGTTCGTAAATTTAGCAGTGTGAAAGGTTTTGCTTTGGTACAATACATAGTTTCTATTGAAGCTTCTATATTGGAGTATCACAGGCAAACTTACAACTAGTTAAGATTCATTAGGTTTATAGTCAATTGAGTGAGTGTAGGTGCAAATTGTTGGGTATCACAGATATCGAAGGGAGGTCTAGGTTGTTTTTTGTGTGTATGATACAAGAGAATAGGCGGTTTTCACGCAGTTAGCTGACGGTGGGGTGTGTCAGGTAGAGTGCTCCAGATTTTAGGCCCTTTTATGTACATGGAATTTTTGTATAGGTTTAGCCAGACACTGGGAATGTCAGAGGGATGTTGTGTCTGGTGTTATGCCTGTGGGTCCTGTCACAACTATAAAGAAAGTGTTTTAGGTCAGGGTTAATGTTGGAATTTCAGGTTCTGTAAATGTAGGTTGCACAGTAGTAAGCGTGGATGTTCTGAACAGTGAGTAAGTTTAGATCTATGAAGAGTGGGGGGGGATGTTGCCTGGGATTGGATTGCATGATTATTTTTATTGGCTTTTTGTTGGGTTGTTATTGGCTTTAGGTGTGTTGCTGCAGTTGATCCTCAAGCACAAATAGTATAGGTGAGGTAGGGATAAATGAGTGAATGGTATAGTGTGAGAAGGGCAGACTGTGGCACGTAGTAACGTATCTTGGGGAGGATCCCAACCATTTTGGATACTTTTTTTTTGTTTTTGTGTGTTGGATATGGGTGCTGAAATTCAGGTTGCTGTCGAGGTGCAGGCCTAGGAATTTGCCCTCATTATGTCTGGCAATAAGAGTGTTGCCAATCTTAATGTTAAGTTGTGCAACACCTGCTCTGTTACCAAACATAATATAGAAGGTTTTGTCAGTGTTAAGTGTAAGTTTATTGGTTGTCATCCAAGTAGATATTTTGAGTAGCTTATCATTAACAGTGGTGTTGAGGGTGGCAAGATTTGGGTGGGAGATGACGTAAGTCGTGGCATCAGCAAAGAGAATGGGTTTCAGATGTTGCTATGCGTTGGGAAGATCATTGATGTACAAGAGGAAGAACAGGGGACCAAGGACACTTCCCTGTGGTACTCCAGTATCAAGTGATCATGTTGATGAGGTTGTCTTTAATGGTGACATACTGATAACTATTAGTAAGGTAGGATTTGAAATATGCAAGTGCATGGCCTCTTATACCATAATGGTCAAGTTTGTGGAGTAGGATGCCATGATCTACTGTGTCAAAAGCTTTTCTTAGGTCAGTAAAAAGCCCTAATGGATATTCCTTATTTTCCAGTGCTGTGTAAAACAGATCTAGTATTTTTACAATTGCATCATTAGTGTTTTTATTTTTTCTGAAGCCAAATTGGCAGGGGTTGATTGAGTGTTTTGTGCTGTTATAAACGAATATGATCTCTTGTACACAAGTTTCTTGAAGATTTTGGATAGCAGTGATAAGTTTGATATTGGCCTATAGTTGTTTACATCTGTGGGGTCACCACCTTTATGCATTGATAGAGGTATGACTGACAAATAGGCAGCAAAGATTTTGCTGCCTACAATTTCTAGCTTTATATATGCCTTGATATTTACACCATACATTATCTGTTATCCCCAACATTGTCTTGAAAATTCTAGAATAAAGTCCTCTGCTATATTGTTTATACATAAAATGGCCATATTGTGAAATACCTACAGTATATGTTGCCTCCCATAATTGATCTTGCATACTTAGTCATCTGTGGATTTAGTACTTTTTGTCAATAGCTGTTCTTTAATTTTCATATCACTAGCCAAACATCATTGTGAGGGTAATATTTTTTTTTGTCACTTATTTAATAAAATGCATTATGAAGTTCTTCAGAGGAAATACTGTTAAATTTAATTAAATACTATTGCTAAAGAGATATACATTTTTTATTTTTTTATTTTTTACAATGGCAGTCTTCCAATGAGGCAGGGCGACCCAAAAAAGAGGAAACGTAGTTTTTCTTTATACATTCAGTAATTTATACAGAAGGGGTTACTAGCTCCTTCCTCCCAACATTTTAGTCACCTCATAAGACACACACAGCTTACAATGTACTTAATTTGTTAATGATGTTTTATAATTGCAGACCATTGAAAAGGATGGAAAGCTGAGTTTTGAGTGCCAACATGGACCATTAGAGTGTAAAGCAAACATGGTTCATGCATGTGTTACAAATGTGGTTAAGGATGAGGGAAAGCAGCTAGCTATCATTCACTGCATGATAGACAAAAATGATGTGCCCATGAAAGTTGGGCAGAAGGTAAGTTTGCTCATGAAATTTGTCCAGTATTTCATTTACTTTTCTTACATAGGTTCTTAAGGATAGTTGTAAATTTCATGTATAGCACATACATATAAATACATTGAATATTATGCAAAAGATATTCATATCTTCTGCAGTCTTTTATAAAGTAACTGAGGCTGTAGAATAACATAACATTCTGTACATTTTATATTTACTCGTAAATCTACTACTACTTCTTGATCTGCTAGTCAGGGTCCCTTTACATTTATTGAGTTGTCTCCGAGTGTACTAGTTGCATTTTGCACCATCTACCAACCTTATATTCATTGGGAGTAATTTCATTACTCAAATTGAGGATCAATCCCAAAATTTTATAGGAGTAAATTATGATATACAGTATCTCTTGTATTCCAAGGAGTACAGTTTGAGGGACTTAAAGCATTCTCACTAATTTAGGTGCTTGACTGAATTTCTATGGGAGTGAAGGTTCTTTGCATTCTCTAGCTCTGCAATTTTGCTTTCTTCGGGAGAATAAGTAACTTGAATATCCTCATGGGCTTGGCATGTCTTTTTGAAGGTTCAAGTTATCCATCCTATCATTTTCCTTAAAGCTGTGATAACATTGTTTGATCCTTGAATGTGAATCTTCTATTATTATCACTCCTATGTTTATCAAATCAAATTTCCACTGAGTGATTAGTTTTATATTGTTCCATTTTATTTCCTCAAGTTTTCCATAGCTGAGTAACTGAAATTTATCCTCATTGAATGTTATGTTTTCAGTGGCCCACTGAAAGACTTGGGTTATGTATATCATGTTACTTGGTGATCTCAGTTTACGAGGATGTGTGGCCTCAGACTGAGAATCGAGTGTAGAAGAAACCAGGAAGTCAGTCACATGCATGAAGTAAAATTGTATGTCTGCTGACAGAGAGCCCATCTTTCAATATGTGCTGGTTGTCCTGACTTTGGCTTATTGAAGATGGTCACTCACTTTAAAGCTAATAAGTAAAATGTTGAGATTGTGCCAGCCACAGCATGGGGCTAAGATGTAGTTTGAACCGTGCTCTTCTCCACACACACATGTAGTTGCTGGAATCAAGTCATGGCTCCTGGTCCCACCTCTCAACTCATTGCCTTGTGGGCCCTATCTTACCTGTTCTTAAAACTATGTATGGAATCTGCCTCCACCTCTTCATCAAAGTTATTCTACTTCCCGACTACCAGAACTCATGAAAAACTTCCTGATGACTCGACTCAAGAAATCGTAATGACACGATTGCAAATAAACCATACCCCCGGCCGGGATTGAACCCGCGGTCATAGTCTCAAAACTCCAGCCCGTCGCGTTAGCCACTAGACCAGCTAGCCACAATAAGATTCATCCAACTAGGTATATTTCTACACCATAGGAAAGTTAGCACAGGCACCTCTGTGACCACAAATGCAAGTTTTTACAGACGAATCTCCAGCTAGCGTGGCCATGACAAACTCTAGCTCAAGTCCCTTCACTGCCGTCAACATGACTCAAGAAATCGTAATGACACGATTGCACTCTATGACTGCGGGTTCAGTCCCGGCCGGGGGTATGGTTTATTTGCAATCGTGTCATTACGATTTCTTGAGTCATGTTGACGGCAGTGAAGGGACTTGAGCTAGAGTTTGTCACGGCCACGCTAGCTGGAGATTCGTCTGTAAAAACTTGCATTTGTGGTCACAGAGGTGCCTGTGCTAACTTTCCTATGGTGTAGAAATATACCTAGTTGGATGAATCTTATTGTGGCTAGCTGGTCTAGTGGCTAACGCGACGGGCTGGAGTTTTGAGACTCTATGACCGCGGGTTCAATCCCGGCCGGGGGTGTGGTTTAACTTCCTGATATTCCTGTGACTCATCTGTCTAACTTCCAGCTGTGCCCCCAAGCACCTGTTTCCTGCTTCTTGAACAACCTGTCTTTGTCTGTCCTATAAATTCCTCTGAGTATTTTGTATGTTATGTCTCCCCTGGTTGTTCTGTTCTCTAGGGTTGTTAGCTATAATTCCTTTAGCCTCTCTTCATAGCTCATACCCCTTTAGCTCAGGAACTAGTTTCACTGCAAACATCCAAGACAGCACCACGCCTCCTATTCGTCGATTGGCTCGTCGTGGCGGCGCAAATATCATTCCTTTGCCTCCACTCGCCACTACACAAATGGACCAATCAGAAGCCACGATTCCACCACAGTCTTCTATACACTCTGTAGCGGAGACACCAACATTGAATGAACCTTCAATGCTGCAACCACCCACAAAAACCTCACCAGTCATCACTCGACGTATTAATACAGAAGACCAACACCAAGATCAATACCTGCACTGGAAAAATACAAATTTTTATATGACTCCTGACCAAGAACCCACCATGAATGTCGACACTTTGTACGAGAGAGTACTCAACAGAACAGTCAAGTTTACAAATTGTAAAGGAACCCATTGCTCCTTCACAGCACTCAAGATGACCTTTGACCAGTTACAAGCCGACCCAGCATTTCGACCCAAGATTACAAGACTACTTATCGTTTCCTCCCAACAACTGCACAACATAAGGAATGCCTCCAACACTGAAGAAATCATGTAACTCCTGACTTACACTTTAACGACACCTGACCAATCAAGAAGCTAGCCTCCCTTGACCACGCCTCCAGCTTCTGCCAGCTACCAATCAACATCAAGAATGCAAGATGCAGATAGCTTGCCAGCCGGACAACTGAGTGTTCTCCTGTTTTTTGTGTTGCTGTTTCCGTCTGCTTCCAAGGCTTAGCTGTTGGGTCTAGTCCTGACTCTTCTCTCTTCGACTCAAGACATTCCTCTCACCGACTATTCTTCGAGCTGTCCCCACTTGCCCCTCGCCCCTAGTGGGTCCTTACCTGTGAGTCCTCTGTGTGCGTATCACTGCATTCTTCTGCACTTTCTCCAGTTTCTTAACAAGGTGCTGTTGCATGTTCAAATATATTACTGACATGTTTATTAAGCACCTGGACTGACTTAAAATTCTTGACAGCCACACTCAGATTTGCCAGGCGAGCATTGGCTGCAGAGGTTATTTAGTTCATTTGAGCCCCTTACAGTATTCAATACACTATGCTTACTCCCAGGTTTTTTTCCTTACTCCCAGAATCTATACTCGTGTCCAGTCTTCTGGCCCCTTCCCCAATCTTCCTAGGCTTGCATTTGCTGGGGTTGAATTCAAGCAACCACTTACCTGACCAACCCTGCAGGGGTTCTGTTGGTGCCTTTGGGAAATGAATGAGCAGATGCTCTACAATAGATTTTTGCCTTTGTGACTTTGACCCCAATCCACAGATATGTATTCTTAGAAGGGACAGGTCCGGTAAGCCCCTGTAGACTGGGAGCAGGTTATACAGGGTTTGGCAGGACATGGGTGTTTGGGCCTGATCCTTCAACATGAATCGTCACTTGAAACAAATCTATCGACTGAGGATTGGGCACATTTATCTCGTCCATAGTCACTTGTTTGCAGGTGCTCGTGTTCCCTTCTGTGTAGCTTATGGTGTGCCACTGATTAGCTTATATTTTATTCTTGCCCCTTGGCTTAAGCCTTTCTGCCTTTGTCATGCTTTTCTATAATTACCTAGGTGCCAGTAGGGACCAGCTAGAGCTTTTAATGGACCCTTTTGGTATTAATAATTTAATAGGGGTTTTAATTGATGCTGGATATTTTAACTTGGTATGGGGGTATTTGTTCGTTGGTTTTATTTTAATGATTTTATCCTTATTTTATTGTGTATTTGTTTATGCCTGCAGTTGCTGAGTGACCTACATAGTCAGTGCTCCATAAGCAACAGTAGATGTAACATTTATGGAGCATGACTCATGAAATCATATTAACACTTGCACACAAATACAGAATGGGTGGAGCTCAACCCCATGGCATACCTGAAGTATACCTGGAGAGGGTTTCGGTGTTCAGTGTCCCTGTGGCCCGGTCTGAGACTAGGCCTCATGGTGGATCAGGGTATGATCAGCCAGGCTGTTACTAGCAATAAATGGTATAAAATACCGACACAATGGAAATATAAACACATATGCAGTATAATGTGATCCTTTATTGACAACGTTTTGCCCACACAGTGGTAACTTTTCAAGTTACAAACAGATCTGTTTGTAACTTGAAAAAGCCCACTGTGGGCAAAACATTGTCAATAAAGGATCACATTATACTGCATGTGTGTGTATATTTCCAGGCTGTTGCTGCTGGCTGCACGCAAACTGACATACGAACTGCAGCCTGGCTGGTTGGGTACTGACTTGAGGTGCTTGTCCAGTGCCTTCTTGAAGACAGCCACGGGTCTATTGGTAATCCCCCTTATGTATGCTGGGAGGCAGTTGAACAGTCTTGGGCCCCTGACACTTATTGTGTAGTCTCTGTACTAGTGGGACCCCTGCTTTTCATTGGGGGAATGTTGCATCTCCTGCTGAGTCTTTTGTTTTCGTAGGGAGTGATTTTTGTGTGCAATTTTGGTTCTAATCCCTCTAGGATTTTCCAAGTGTATAGTATTATCATGTATATCTCTCACCTGCATTCCAGGGAATACAAATCAAGGGACTTCAACCATTCCCAGTAATTTAGGTGCTTTATCATACTTATGTGTACACTCTTCAGGTCAGCAATTTCACCTGCCTTGAAGGAGGCAGTTAGTGTACAGCAGGGCAGGGAAGTTGTAGGACTTCCCTGCCATGTGTTCAAACCCCACCCATTCTGTGATATATAGAGCACTTTGAGACTACTAATAGTCTCAACTGCCACTTAGAACTGCTAACATTTTTACCCTCCAGAGGTTCACCTGCATGTGGTTTTTCAACTTACTGTATTGAAGGGGTTGACTGAGGAATGATTCTTAAATTTTTGTTTTTCCAGGATGTGTCCTGTCTCATTTTTGCTACTAATGTTTTTCATTGTGTTGTCTTTGCCAGTGTGTTGAGAAGCATGGCGAAAACTGGGATGATGTGAAATCATGTGTTGTCTCAGAGAAAGGCAGTAGCATAATGAAGCATATGGGTGACATGACCAATAGTCTTGAGCCCAGGGTCTCCTTCATCCCAACAATTACTGTGGATAGGGTATGTAAATCTGGTATAAATACTCATTTTATATGGTCTTTTCTTTATTAAGCTATGAAGCAACTTTTGTAAGTATATCTGACAGACTAGGTAATCACTTGAATAAGTACAATAATACTAAATGATAATTGATTGAATCCCAGAAATTTTTGTAAATGTACATTATAATAATACTTTATTTCAGCATGATATAAAGTTTGTACAAAGGTGAATGACATTTAGATGTGCATGCCCCGTAGTATGCAGAGCATTTCGGGCAAACCTATAACTAATTTAAGATTAATAAGGCAGTGACAATTTGAGTAATTTTATACATAGTCTTTTAGGCAAGTGTAAATATAAATTTACATCAGTGCTGCTGTAACAGTATTTAAAATAACTAGCAAGATTAAGAAGTTTGTAATTGCTCTACATTTAGTTTCATTTAAGTAGTGAGGCTGTGGGTAGGATGAGGAAGGGAGTAAAGTTGTAAGTTCATGCAAATGCACAGCTCTATAATAGGCTGTATGTATGCCTTCAGCTTAAAAAAAAATTTAAAGCCTATTTAAATTCATGTAAAAACAGCCAGAGTTTTAACAATACAGCACTACATGACCCTTGTGAGTTTAATGCATAGTTATAATTAAAAAAAATACTGCAGTGTGGAGTCATACCAAAAGGGTTTACTGTATATAGTATATATATACAATGTGTGTATAGTGCTGTATACATACATTTTTTTTTTTTTTCAACAAGTCGGCCGTCTCCCACCGAGGCAGGGTGATCCAAAAAAGTAAGAAAATCCCCAAAAAGAAAATACTTTATCATCATTCAACACTTTCACCACACTCACACATTATCACTGTTTTTGCAGAGGTGCTCAGAATACAACAGTTTAGAAGCATATACATATTAAGATACACAACATATCCCTCCAAACTGCCAATATCCCAAACCCCTCCTTTAAAGTGCAAGCATTGTACTTCCCATTTCCAGGACTCAAGTCCGACTATATGAAAATAACCGGTTTCCCTGAATCCCTTCACTAAATATTACCCTGCTCACACTCCAACAGATCGTCAGGTCCCAAGTACCATTCGTCTCCATTCACTCCTATCTAACACGCTCACGCACGCTTGCTGGAAGTCCAAGCCCCTCGCCCACAAAACCTCCTTTACCCCTTCCAACCTTTTTGAGGATGACCCCTACCCCGCCTTCCTTCCCCTACAGATTTATACACTCTCCATGTCATTCTACTTTGATCCATTCTCTATAAATGACCAAACCACCTCAACAACCCCTCTTCAGCCCTCTGACTAATACTTTTATTAACTCAACACCTCCTAATTTCCACACTCCAAATTTTCTGCATAATATTTACACCACACATTGCCCTTAGACAGGACATCTCCACTGCCTCCAACCGCCTCCTCGCTGCTGCATTCACAACCCAAGCTTCACACCCATATAAGAGTGTTGGTACTACTGTACTTTCATACATTCCCTTCTTTGCCTCCATAGATAACTTTTTTGTCTCCACATATACCTCAACGCACCACTCACCTTTTTTCCCTCATCAATTCTATGATTAACCTCATACTTCATAAATCCATCCGCCAACACGTCAACTCCCAAGGTATCTGAAAACATTCACTTCTTCCATACTCCTCCTCCAGAATTTAATATCCAATTTTTCTTTATCTAAATCATTTGATACCCTCATCACCTTACTCTTTTCTATGTTCACTTTCAACTTTCTACCTTTACACACACTCCCAAACTCATCCACTAACCTTTGCAATTTTTCTTTAGAATCTCCCATAAGCACAGTTTCATTAGCAAAAAGCAACTGTGTCAATTCCCATTTTGTATTTACTTCCCATAATTTAATCCCACCCCTCTCCTGAACACCCTAGCATTTACTTCTTTTACAACCCCATCAATAAATATATTAAACCACCATGGTGACATTACACATCCCTGTCTAAGACCTACTTTTACTGGGAAGTGGTCTCAGTCTCTTCTGCACACCCTAACCTGAGCCTCACTATCCTCATAAAAACTCTTTACAGCATTTAGTAACTTACCACCTATTCCATATACTTGCAACATCTGCCACATTGCTCCCCTATCCACTATCATATGCCTTTTCTAAATCCATAAATGCAATAAAAACTTCCCTACCTTTATCTAAATACTGTTCACATATATGTTTCAATATAAACACTTGATCTACACATCCCCTACCCACTCTGAAACCTCCTTGCTCATCCGCAATCCTACATTCTGTCTTGCCTCTAATTCTTTCAATTATAACCCTACCGTACACTTTTTGTGGTATACTCAGTATACTTATTCCTCTGTAATTTTTACAATCTCTTTTGTCCCCCTTCCCTTTATATAAAGGGACTATACATGCTCTCTGCCAATCCCTAGGTACCTTCCCCTCTATCATACATTTATTAAACAAAAATACCAACCACTCCAACACTATAACCCCCCTGCATTTAACATTTCTGTCATGATCCTGTCAGTTCCAGCTGCTTTACCCCCTTTCATTCTACGTAATGCCTCGCGCACCTCCCCCCCACACTCATCCTGTTCTTCACTCCTAAAAGATGGTATACCTCCCTGGCCAGTGCATGAAATTACTGCATCCCTTTCTTCATCGACATTTAAAAGTTCCTCAAAATATTCTCACCATCTACCCAAAACCTCCATCTCCCCAGCTACTAACTCCCCTACTGTTTTTAACTGACAAATCCATTCGTTCTCTAGGCTTTCTTAACTTGTTTAACTCGCTCCAAAAATTTTTCTTATTTTCATTAAAATTCCTTGACAGTGCCTCTCCCACTCTATCATCTGCTCTCCTTTTGCACTCTCTCTTCACCTTTCTTTTACTCTCCATATACTCGACTCTTCTTATTACACTTCTGCTTTGTTAAAACCTCTCATAAGCTAACTTTTTCTCTTTTATAAGAACATAAGAAAAGAGGAACACTGCAGGAGGCCTGTTGGCCCATACTAGGCAGGTCCTTTACAATTCATCCCACTAACAAAACATTTGCCCAACCCAATTTTCAATGCTACCCAAGAAATAAGCTCTGATGTGAAAGTCCCACTCAAATCCAACCCCTCCCACTCATGTACTTATCCAACCTAAATTTGAAACTACCCAAAGTCCCAGCCTCAATAACCCAACTAGGTAGACTGTTCCACTCATCAACTACCCTAATTCCAAACCAATACTTTCCTATGTCCTTTCTAAATCTAAACTTATCTAATTTAAATCCATTACTTCGGGTTCTCTCTTGGAGAGACATCCTCAAGACCTTATTAATATCCCCTTTATTAATACCTATCTTCCACTTATACACTTCGATCAGGTCTCCTCTCATTCTTCGTCTAACAAGTGAATGTAACTTAAGAGTCTTCAATCTTTCTTCATAAGGAAGATTTCTAATGCTATGTATTAATTTAGTCATCCTACGCTGAATGTTTTCTAACGAATTTATGTCCATTCTGTAATATGGAGACCAGAACTGAGCTGCATAATCTAGGTGAGGCCTTACTAATGATGTATAAAGCTGCAGTATGACCTCTGGACTTCTGTTGCTTACACTTCTTGATATAAATCCCAGTAATCTATTTGCCTTGTTACGTACGCTTAGGCATTGCTGTCTTGGTTTAAGGTTGCTGCTCACCATAACCCCCAAGTCCTTTTTGCAATCTGTATGGCTAAGTTCTACATCATTTAACTTATAAGTACTAGGGTTATGGGCACTCCCAAGCTTCAGAACCTTGCATTTATCTACATTGAACTGCATCTGCCACTTTTCTGACCAAGAATAGAGTTTGTTTAAATCCTCCTGAAGTTCCATAACATTTAAGTTTGAATCAATTATCCTACCTATCTTTGTGTCATCGGCGAATTTGCTCATATCACTAGTAATTCCCTCATCAAGATCATTGATATATATTATAAACAACAACGGGCCCAAGACTGATCCCTGTGGAACGCCACTTGTTACAGATCCCCACTCGGATTTAACCCCATTTATGGACACACACTGCTTCCTGTCAGTGAGCCATGACTCGATCCACGAGAGCACTTTTCCCCCAATGCCATGAGCTGCCACTTTCTTTAACAGTCTATGGTGCGGAACTCTATCAAAAGCCTTACTAAAATCTAAGTAAATAATATCAAATTCTTTATCGTGGTCAACAGCCTCAAAAGCTTTACTGAAGAAAGTTAATAAATTAGTTAGACAAGACTGGCCTCTTGTGAATCCATGCTGAGTATCATTAATCAAGCTATGCTTATCGAGATGGCTTCTTATAATCTCAGCTATAATTGACTCTAGTAATTTGCCTACAATTGAGGTCAGGCTTATTGGGCGGTAATTTGACGGTAACGACTTGTCCCCTGTTTTAAAAATAGGAATTACATTAGCCATCTTCCACATATCAGACACTACACCTGTTTGAAGAGATAAATTAAAAATATTAGTTAATGGTTCACAGAGTTCCATTTTGCATTCCTTAAGAACCCTTGAAAAAACCTCATCAGGACCCGGCGACTTATTTTGCTTCAGTCTGTCTATCTGCTTCACAACCATTTCACAAGTGACTGTGATGTTACATAATTTATCTTCTTCTAGCCCACTATAAAAATTAATTACTGGAATATTGTTAGTGTCTTCCTGTGTAAAAACTGAGAGAAAATAATTATTTAAAATCGAGCACATTTCATTCTCTTTGTCAGTAAGGTGCCCATAGTTATTTTTAAGGGGACCTATCTTATCTCTAACTTTTGTTCTATAGACCTGGAAAAAACTTTTTGGGTTAGTTTTAGAATCCCTAGCAACTTTAATTTCATAGTCCCTTTTAGCTTTTCTTATCCCCTTTTTAATATCCCTCTTAATGTCAATATACTGATTCATAAGATGACACTCGCCTCTTTTGATATGCCTATAAATTCCTTTCTTATGCCCTAGTAGATATTTGAGCCTATTATTCATCCATTTTGGGTCATTTCTATTTGATCTAATTTCTTTATATGGGATAAACGTTCTTTGAGCAGCATGTATAGTGTTCAGAAAACTGTCATATTGATAGCTCTCTTCGTTACCCCAGTCAACAGATAAGTGTTCTCTAAGCCCATCGTAATCTGCTAAGCGAAAATCTGGGACTGTTACTGAGTTATCGCTACTATCGTACTTCCATTCAATGCTAAATGTAATTGATTTGTGGTCGCTAGCACCCAGTTCCTCTGAAATTTACTTCATCATTCCACCAATTAATCCTCTTTCCTCCTTCACCCACCCTCCTATAACCACAAACTTCTGCCCCACATTCTAATACTGCATTTTTAAAACTATTCCAACCCTCTTCAACCCCCCCCCCCCACTACTCATACTTGCACCAGCCCACCTTTCTGCCAATAGTTGCTTATATCTCACCCGAACTTCCTCCTCCCTTAGTTTATACACTTTCACCTCCCTCTTGCTTGTTGTCATTTTCCTCTTTTCCCATCTACCTCTTACTCTAACTGTAGCTACAACTAAATAATGATCCGATATATCAGTTGCCCCTCTATAAACGTGTACATCCTGGAGCCTACCCATCAACCTTTTATCCACCAATACATAATCTAACAAACTACTTTAATTACATGCTGTATCATACCTTGTATATTTATTTATCCTCTTCTTCATAAAATATGTATTACTTATTACCAAACCTCTTTCTACACAGAGCTCAATTAAAGGCTCCCCATTTTCATTTACCCCTGGCACCCCAAATTTTCCTACTACTCCCTCCACAACATTTTTGCCCACTTTAGCATTGAAATCCCCAACCACCATTACTCTCACACTTGGTTCAAAACTCTTCACACATTCACTCAACATTTCCCAAAATCTCTCTCTCTCCTCTCCAGGTGCATATACGCTTACTATAACCCACTTTTCACATCCAACCTTTATTTTACTCCACATAATCCTTGAATTAATACATTTATAGTCCCTCTTTTCCTGCCATAACTTATCCTTCAACATTATTGCTACTCCTTCTTTAGCTCTAACTCTATTTGAAACCCCTTACCTAATCCCATTTATTCCTCTCCACTGAAACTCTCCCACCCCCTTCAGCTTTGTTTCACTTAAAACCAGGACATCCAGCTTCTTCTCATTCATAACATCCACAATCATCTTTCTTATTTGCACAACATCCACGCACATTCATACTTCCCACTTTGACAATTTTCTACTTCTTATTCTTTTTAGTAATTATTACAGAAAAAGGGGTTACTAGCCCATTGTTTCTGGCATTTTAGTTGACTTTTATAACACGCATGGCTTACGGAGGGAAGATTCTTATTCCACTTCCCCATGGATATAAAAGGAAAAGTAATAAGACCAAGAACTATAAAGATAAAATCAAAGAAAACTCAGATGAGTGTGTATAAATAAACTTGTACATGTATGTGTAGTGTGACGTAAGCGTAAGTAGAAGTAGCAAGACGTACCTGTAATCTTGCATATTTATGAGACAGACAAAAGACGCCAGAAATCCTACCATCCTGTAAAACAATTACAGGCTTTCATTTCACACTCACTTGGCAGGACGGTAGTACCCCCCTGGGTGGTTGCTGTCTACCAACCTACTACCTACTAAATGAGAGTCGCTGCTCTCACCGCAGGGTGGCCCGAAAAAGAAAAACTTTCATAATCATTCACTCCATCACTGTCTTGCCAGAGGGGTGCTTTACGCTACAGTTATAAAACTGCAACATTAATACCCCTCCTTCAGAGTGCAAACACTGTACTTCCCATCTCCAGGACTTGAGTCCAGCCTGCCGGTTTCCCTGAATCCCTTCATAAATGTTGCTTTGCTCACACACTGTTCATGCCTATCAAATACGCTCGCGCATGCTTGCTGCAAGTCCAAGCCCCATTGCACGCAAAACCTCCTTTACCCCCTCCCTCCAAGGGTTGGAGAGAGGGGGTAAAGGAGGTTTTGTGGGTAAGGGGCTTGGACTTCCAGCAAGCGTGCGTGAGCGTGTTAGATAGGAGTGAATGGAGACGAATGGTACTTGGGACCTGACGATCTGTTGGAGTGTGAGCAGGGTAATATTTAATGAAGGGATTCAGGGAAACCGGTTATTTTCATATAGTCGGACTTGAGTCCTGGAAATGGGAAGTACAATGCCTGCACTTTAAAGGAGGGGTTTGGGATATTGGCAGTTTGGAGGGATATGTTGTGTATCTTTATATGTGTATGCTTCTAGACTGTTGTATTCTGAGCACCTCTGCAAAAACAGTGATAATGTGCGAGTGTGGTGAAAGTGTTGAATGATGATGAAAGTATTTTCTTTTTGGGGATTTTTTTTCTTTTTTGGGTCACCCTGCCTCGGTGGGAGACGGCTGACTTGTTGAAAAAAAAAAAAAAATTAAAAATAAATTATGTATACTTTCAGAGCCAGCATGATCAGAAGCATATCCTGCAAGATCTTCATAAAGTGCTATGCAAGAGATATAAAGGTCCAAAACTACCATCATGTTAGCTAACAAGGTGCAAAATGCAAGCTTTTAGTCTCATTTTTCTACAACAGGACAAAATGTGCTTTTTTAATTTATACATTTAGTTCATTCCATATAGTACCTGCTCTGATGCACCCTTTTGTACCAGATGTTGCAGTGTGAGCGCATTTAATATGACTGTTTTATGTTAGAGCTATGACAATATTATGTGATTAATTAACCCTTTGACTGTTGGTGTCGTATACTGTACGTCTTACGAGCCAGTGTTTGACATATTAATACACCAAAATTCTGGTGGCTTCAAATCAAGCAGGAGAAAGCTGGTAGGCCCACATGTGAGAGAATGGGTCTGTGTGGTCAGTGTGTGCAATATAAAAAAATCCTGCAACACACAGTGCATAATGAGAAAAAAAAAAAAACGACTGTCTTTTTGGATTAAAACGCCGACTTTGAGGTGTATTTTCGTATAGCATTTTTGGTTGTATTCTTGTTTTCTTGGTCTTGTCTGATAGAATGTAAGACATATTACAGAAATAGAGATGATTTTGATTGGTTTCACGATGAAAAAGACCTTGAAATTGAGCTCAAATTAGCGGAAATGTTTGATTTTTGCCGATGTTCAAGAGTAAACAAATAACGTCACCATCCATTCTAATACGTATGCAGTCATGAATGGGTTGACATTTATACAATTATTACAATAATGCAGTAGTCTGCATAACAGTAAATTTTCTATTTTTTTGTGTGAATAAAAATTCAAAATAGAAAGCAAGAGTAATATAAGAGGACCTGGAGATGTGACTAATGAACAGAAAAAATGTTATTTTAATGCCAGTAATGTCTGCATTGTTTATTCTGGACCCTATTTTGAAGTTGGCATTTTTTTTAATTTGCGTGAAATTGGCCAAATTGCCAATTTCTAACCACTTTATTGAGTAGTTGAAATCTATATATGGGCGGTTTCTTGTACTCAGTCGATAGAACAAATGGAGTTCTAAAGAAATAACCGAGTTTGGTAGACTGGAACAATGGAACTGGCCAAAAATAGGGCTCAAATTGAGCAAAATCGCCGATTTGTATTGCCGAGTTCCCTAACTTCACGAGAGCGTAATTCCATAAGTTTTCCATCAAATTTCGTACTTTTGGTGTCATTACCATCGGGATTTTTTTTTTTTTTTTTTAAATATTTTGCGACAGACATTTCAAGATTTGCGGTCTTGACAGTCAAAGGGTTAAGTTATTGATTCTAGGGCTTTGGCATTTTGTATTTCCTCTTTAGTTATGAATGAATTGGTAGTTATTTAAAGACTGTTTTAATAGAATGTTTATGTATTTTGATAACACGTGGTGTGATAGTGAACTTTCAAGTGAATTTGTTGCAGCTGTGATTTGTTTTTATAATGAATTAATGAATTTATTTTGACTAATTACTGTGCATGCATATGAACACAAGTTTGTAAGTGTTGTGCATTGTATACAGTAGGTCAAGTATAATTTATTTGAAAACTTTAATTTGATTCTGGAAAATGAATGTATTTTTAGAAGTCTTAATACAGGCTTAAAAAAAAAAATAAATGTACGTATTTGAAAGTGATTTTTATACAACAGATAGCAGTGTCTTGTAATTAGTTTAAAATATCAATGTTCGTAGTGTTGTAGTTTACCAGGTTTTAGTGTATAAAAATTTATAATGTAAACAGAGAAAACTTTGCTTTTGATTGTTTTGATGTGTTGTTACTGCAATTAGGATCACTTATATTTTTACTCATTGTACAGTAGTATGACTGTTTTACAGTGGAAACTTGACAAACACACAAGAAAATTAATTATCTTCTGTATGGAATTTTATTTTTGCAAAATTATTCGAGTTTTTGTCATTACCATCCATTATTGGCCCTTAATAAATCTTGAACACAAGTTTATGGTCAGGCTTAATTAACTACATACATAATAGGAGGAACATGTGGGGGTAGGTGGGTGTGCGTGCGTGTGCACGTGCAGGCAACACCTGTATCTACATACATTATTTTGTAAACTATTCAAAAAGTATATGGGGTAGGAATTACAGCAAGGTAGCCATAACACTACCATGTCATCACTCAGATACTGGTTTATGAAGACTACAATTCAATTCTAAAAGTTGTTTAGCAAGATTTTATGCTAGAATCTTTCAAATGGTTGCAGTGGTTTTCGATGAAAATTTCTTTAGGGTATAGATTTACTTGCAGGCTTCGTGGGTTCATTGGCTAAGAGTATTTACTGGGTTTTAGGGCTACCTTGCTGCAAGTTCAAATCCTACCTATTAATTGCTTATAGTCATTCATGTACATATACTTACATGTGTGTGCATGTGACACACACAGGCCAGGAACTGTGACTTGACCCCTGCAACCACAATTAGGCAAGTACATACACTCACACACTTACGTTCATTCATTCATATTCCCTGTTACATGCTCTTTAAAATTAGTGGGTGTTAGTTTAAGTGTCTAATATAGTTGAACACTGAAATCTGCAAGAGTTGCTCGAGAGCCTCATGAATTCAGAATTTGCTAATACTTGTACCTTTAAATTCTCTCAGTACATGTGTAATTATTTTTTTTTCCACCATGGGTTAATTTTGTATTTGAGAAACCTTAAATGTTGCTCTAATTTTGTTAACATTGATAATTAAAAGCATGTCCAGACAGCCGAGAGATGTAAGTGGTAAATCATGGAGCACATTTTGAACAAAATCCTACAAGATAGTGAACCAAGCCATGAAGAAAAACAACTTGCAGAGATTCAAACTGTTCATGAAATGCCCAACTGTACAGTAAAATTGAAGCTTGTGAATTATGATCTTTGCAGAATTTGAGTTTGACCACTGAAAGTATTTCAGTTGTATGACAGTCTGCTATAGTGTCTTTACCCAAATGTATTTGTGGGGATTTGAGCTATTGCACTTGGGCCTTGTCTGTTGAATACAAAAAAAAATAATGTACCCAGCAAATTTATTTAATGGACACTATTAATTTTGAAATATATTTACCCAGCTTACCCTAATAAGTGACACTTCTAGACTTAAACTTTTGGGTTTAGCATTTTATTATACTACTGGATTTAACATTATTCATTGTATCTGGTATTATCCAGTCAGATTTTGTCCATTATATCTGAAATCTGTTAAGAGGTTTAACTTATGAAAAGATTTTCATATGGCATTTCTTTCTCTTCTAGTGCATTTCTTTAATTTGACCTTCACAAGTACACTGTTTTCTTTTACTGCTTTGAGTCATTCTAATGTTCATCCTCCAACTCTCCTTGGTGGTGATCTTACCTAACTTCCCCACTGTCTCATTCAGGTGTTCAGGTTCCATTTGTGTCCCTTGGTCATGGTCCTACTTCATTACCTTCATTTGCAGTCAATACCTCCTGGGCTCTCTAAATATGCACAGAATAGTAGTTATGAAGAATTTATATCATCAGGTCCTCTTCAAGGGGGGCTCCTTGGCGTGGTGAAGAGGCTCTTGGTCTGAGGAATTAGACCTGTCGGTATACTTCCTCAGACCGAACCTAATTACCCCCCAATCCCCTGTTCCCTATCCCATCCTCCCCTTTTTCCTTTCCTTTTTGGCCTTTGTTTTTTTTTTTTTTTTTTTTTATTTTTTTTTTTTCACAGGCACGCTAGTTCCTAGGTAGGGGAAAGGGTACCGGGGTCCATCCCATTCCGTTGAGGTTCTTGGCGGTGGCGTAGTTTGCCGTGGAATCTGGATTGCCTGGGGGATGTCCTGATCCCTCTCCGGTATCCCGGAGGGTGGCTTTGGGTGTCTCTCGGGCGATGGGTGTAACTCTGGAAGCCACCTTTCGGATTCCGGGGGTGGTGGCTGAAGGAGGTATGCTTTGTGGCGGATTTCCGGCCGCCCTCTCTTTTGTCCACCGAGGTAGCTCGGCAGATGTGAGGTTGCTATCCCGGATTGCCGGTTTACTGGCATGATGGGTAGGGTATGGCACGGGTTCCATGCTGCATCTGCGCTACTTGCGGTGCTGAGGTCCTCTTGGGCGCGGAGGGAGATTTCTGGCCCTTTCATTCCTCCTAGGAACTATCCCTCCCCGGTCCCCCCTTTTTTTTATTCTTTTTTTTATTTTTCTTTTCTTTTCTTTTCTTTTTTTTTTCTTAAAAACAAAAAGAAAGAAGTAACCTAACCATGGCAGCCCTAGTCCATGAACCTGCTACCCCCGGGCCCCTTCTTGATACCGCACCCTGTTCTGACCCCGCCTCGTCTTTGGACCACTCTTCGGACATTCCTCATGCCTCTGTACCTCTTGCCGGTGCTGTTTCCTCACCCGCTTCAGGTACTGAGGCCTCGACTGACTCCTTCGATTTATCTGACCTTCGCTCTCCTCTGACTATGCTTCCGGCCTCTCCCTCTACGGTGCGGCAATTTTCGAATCGCCGGCCCGTTCCACGTCGGACCAACTTTGGTCCCACGCCTAAACGACAACGACAATTACCTGCTGATGATACTTCTCCACCTTCTCGTTCTTCTCAGAAAAGATCGACACTTCCTTCACTACCTTTCCACGCTCAGTTTCAGACTGCACAATGGACCAAATTCTTCACTTTACGACCGACTTCCTCTACTGCCTATCTTTCTGACCACAGTATTGGCAAGGCACTCCAACGCCATGTTGGTAAAGATATTTCTTTTCATGCTCTTAAGAGCGGTACGCGCATCGTCACCGTACAGAATGCTACCCAGGCTCGTGAGCTTTCTCGTCTTTCCCATATCGATACTGTTCCTGTAACTATTGAAAAGCATCATTCCCTCAATTCTTGTAGTGGTACAGTCATTCTGCCCCATACCATAGTTCAACAAAATTTCCAGACATGTGGCACTGACATTCTTGAACAGCTGGAACTCCAAGATCTCCCAATCCTCAAGGTAGACACTTACGTTCTTCCTGCCCGCGGGCGGAGACGATACCCTAGCAATGTGGCTCGTTTAACTTTTGACAGCCGTGAACTCCCATCCTCAGTTTATGTAGCAGGACATCGGTTACAAGTTCGAAAGGTGATCCCTACACCGCAACAGTGTAGAAATTGCTGGCGATTTGGCCATCCAGCGAAATATTGCAGATCTATCGCCGAATGCCCAGTCTGTGGTGCCGATGACCATTCTAATACATCTTGCAATCGACCTCCCTCTTGCCTTAATTGTCATGAGGCTCACCCTTCGTACTCTCGCCGTTGTCAAGTCTACTTAAACGAGCGGGAAATCCGTTACCTCAGAGGCAGGTCTCCCTTATGCCATGGCAGTTTCTCATCTCCGCCTCCAAGGGAGACTACCTCGTGTTTCTTATTCCCGTGTTTCAAAACGTCCCCCCACTCCTGGTATCCCATCTTCTGCACCCACCTCTGTAGTTACCTCTCCCATAGTCACTCCTGTAGCTAATTCTTTTGCTGTCCTAGGCTCTGACGTCCCTACTTCAACGTCTCAGTCTGATCTTGCTTCTTCATGTTCTCTCTCACAAGCCTCAGTAGCGAAGAGATCTCGTATGACACCTCCTCCCAATCGTCCCTCTACTTCTCAAAAGTCAAAAAAAGGTCTGTTAACACCTCCTACCCATCTTCCACCTCCTCATTTTCCCTTCCCTGTCTCTGTACCTGGTTCTCCCCCTCTCACTGGCTCTGTTACAAGTGTAGAGGTTCACCCTCCTCCTCGTACTGTACCTTCCTCCCCTGTTCCCTCCCAGGTTTCTGCCTCTTCTGTCCCTTTCCACGCTTCTCCAGTTCCCTCCACCCTTCCGTCCCCCCCTACCTTGGTACAGTCCATTACAGTTCCAATCTTTACTCATCCTCCCCCTACCATTTCTAATATTGTCTCCCATACGACGTCTTTGAATTCTGAAACACTTGAAGCAATCTCTGAATATATTGCAGAGACCAAACCATCAATGGACACTGATCCACCCTCCGCTCCTTCTCTCTCCTCTACTCCATCTGCACAACTCCTTTCTTCACAGTGCACCGTTCCTTCGCTGCTTGAACGTTTTCCACTGCCTCCGCATGTGGACTTTTCTAACCCCTCTAGTCCGTAGGAACCCTTACCTGCAGATTTCAGGTATCTTTATCATTGCCAATCATGGCCTATTTACAGTGGAACATAAGCGGCCTCAGGGGTAATCGGGGTGAGCTTCAGATGTTATTCTCCCAGTTTTCCCCTCTTGGTGTTTGCTTACAGGAACCAAAATTACACTGCTGTTATCTCTCCCATCTCAGGCTATAATTTATTGTATTCTTCAAATCCTTTTCCTGATGGGACCTTTAATGAAAGTGCCCTTCTTCTACGCACTGATATTCCGTACCATCAGCTATTTGTTCGTACTTCGCTGCAGCCGTATCCACTTGCATAGGTGGTATACGCTCTGTTCTTTATATCTCTCTCCTCCTCGGGCATTATCTATTCCGGATATTGCCTTTCTTGTTTCGTCATTACCACCACCGATTCTGTTACTTGGTGATTTTAATGCCCACCATTTCCTCTGGGGGGGGTCTCACTGTGATTCCCGTGGCATTCAGTTAGAGGCTTTTCTTGCCACCCACCCCTCCATGTTTTAAATACAGGTACTCACACCCATTTTGATCCTCGGACTCACTCTCTCTTGCATCGATCTCTGTCTGCTCTTCCTCCGCCACATTAGACTTCACTTGGTCTGTTCTTCCGGACTTACATGACAGCAATCATTTCCCAATCATTCTTACTTCCCCTTTATATTCACCACCTCTTCGCATCCCACGCTGGCAATTTGATCAGGCAAATTGGAACCTTTACTCACACCTAACTGTTTTTAGAGAGGTTCCTTCTTCGTCCTCCATCGATGAGCTTTTACACCTCTTCTCGTCCTCCGTTTTAACCGCAGCTTCTCATTCTATACCCCAAACTTCGGGCAGGCATTCTCAGAAATGCGTGCCTTGGTGGTCTCCTGCTTGTGCTCGTGCAGTACGTTTGAAACGCGCTGCATGGGGCAGGTACCGGAAGCGTGCGATTGCGTGCAGAAGCGTGCGATCGCTTGCCGTGTCATCCGTGACGCTAAACACACTTGCTGGTGAGATTGTCTCCACCATCACCTCTGCTTCCTCTGAGTGCAGTCTGGAAAAAAGTACGAAAACTGAGTGGTAAATATTCTCCTGACCCGGCTCCTGTTCTGCGGATTGCCGGTGTTGATATAGCAAACCCACTAGATGTTGCCAATGAAATTGGCAATCATCTATGCCCCTCATTTCTTTCCTGAAAGTCTGCCAGAGAGTTAGCACCCTTGGACTTTTCTTCTCTCAGAGAAGAACAGTATAATGTGCCTTTTACACTTCAAGATCTGGCTTAGCGCTTCTTTTTGATTATAATAATAATTACACTTCAAGAACTGGAGGCGACACACTCAGCTTGCCGATCATCGGCAGCTGGGCCCGACGACATTCATATTCGTATGCTACAACATTTACATCAGTCAGCCCTTGCAGTCCTATTACGCCTTTACAATCTTATTTGGTCACAAGGAGTTCTTCCACAGCTGTGGAAATCCGCCATTGTTCTCCCTTTCCGCAAACCAGGCACTACGGGACATGAAACCTCCCACTATCGTCCCATTGCTCTTACCAGTGCAGTTTGCAAAGTGATGGAACGCCTAGTAAATAGACCTTTAGTGTGGTATTTAGAGACACACAACAGTCTCTCCACTCGTCAATATGTCTTTCGTAAGGGACGTTCTACCATAGACCCCTTACTACGCTTGGATACGTATGTTCGTAATGCCTTTGCGAATAACAACTCAGTTATTGCCATATTTTTTGACCTTGAGAAGGCATATGACAACTTGGAGGTATAATATTTTAGCCCAAGCCCACTCCTTAGGCCTTCGAGGCAATCTACCACCCTTCCTTAAGAACTTTTTAACTGACAGGCATTTCTGTGTTCGGGTTAATAATGTGCTCTCCCCGGACTTTATCCAAGCTGAAGGTGTCCCCCAGGGATGTGTTCTGAGCACAACACTTTTTCTCCTTGCTATTAATGATTTGGCCTCTAGTCTTCCATCAAATATTTGGTCATCACTATGTTGATGACTTCGCTATTGCCTGTGCAGGCGCTGACTGTCACCTTATTACAGTTTCTCTCCAGCATGCAGTCGACCGTGTTTCCAATTGGGCCACCACACGTGGGTTTAAATTTTCCAGCACTAAAACCCACCAAATTACTTTCACTAGACGCTCTGTCATCTCCGATCGTCCTTTGTACCTCTATGGCTCCCGTATCCCTGAACGTGATACAGTCAAGTTTCTGGGCCTCCTCTTTGATCGTAGGTTATCCTGGAAACCTCACATTACCTCTCTGAAGGCAACTTGCCACAGCCGGCTGAACCTTCTTAAAACCCTTGCTCATCTTTCATGGGGAGCTGATCGTCAAACCCTCCTTCGCCTACATTCCACCCTTATCTTATCGAAACTTGATTATGGTGACCAGATCTATTCAGCGGCATCTCCTGCTACTCTCTCTAGCTTTAACCCCATTCATCACCAAGGATTACGTTTATGCCTTGGTGCTTTTCGCTCTTCCCCTGTCGAGAGCCTCTATGCAGAAGCGAACGTTCCATCCTTATCCGATCGCCGTGATGCCCATTGCCTTCGCTACTATGTACCTCTCATGATCTCCGCAATCCTTCCATTTATAGAATGGTCACTGATATTAGTAGACATTATTTGTTCGCCGCCCCTGTTTACTCCGTCCCTTCTCTCTTCGCCTTCATTCGCTCTTGTCTTCTCTTCAATTACCACCTTTCTATGTACATGTAGCATCTCACTTTTCCCTACCCCCCTGGGAAGTTCCAGCTGTTCGAGTCTGTTCTTTCTCTCCCTTGCTCGAAAGCCCAACTGTCTACGGTCGCTTCCCGCTCTTTTTCTTGACCACTTTCACTCTCATTCTCATGCCATTGCTGTGTACACAGATGGCTCTAAGTCTTCTGATGGCGTAGGATTCGCAGCAGTGTTTCCGGACAGCGTCATACAAGGGCATTTACTATCTTCGGCTAGTATTTTTACTGCTGAATTGTACGCCATCCTTACAGCACTTATCCGTATTGCATCTATGCCTGTGTCATCATTTGTGGTTGTCTCAGACTCCCTTAGTGCTTTACAGGCTATACAGAAATTTGATACACCTCACCCCTTAGTCCTCCGTATCCAACTTTGGCTACGCCGCATCTTTACCAAGCAAAAAGATAGTTTTTTGTTGGGTCCCTGGTCATGTTGATGTACAGGGCAATGAACAGGCAGACACTGCTGCGCGGTCAGCAGTACATGACCTACCAGTTTCATGTAGAGGTATTCCATTTACGGACTATTTTGCTGCAATATCTTCCCAACTTCACACCCGTTGGCAACAACATTGGTCTACTATGCTCGGCAACAAACTTCAATCTATTAAACCGAGTATAGGTTACTGGCCGTCTTCTTATCACCAGTGTCGAGGTTGGGAGACTACTCTCTCCAGTCTTCGCATTGGCCATACTCGTCTTACTCATGGATATCTCATGGAGAGGCGCCCTGCTCCTCTCTGAGAATTGCCAAGTTCCATTATCAGTCAGCCACATTCTGTTGGACTGCCCACTTTATCAACGAGCACGCAGAATTTACCTCCGTTGTCGTCTTCGCTCTGCTGCTCTCTCTTTACCTTCCCTTCTCGCTGATGGACCCACCTTTCATCCAGACACACTCATTGACTTTTTGACAACAACTAACTGACTTCACAAATTCTGATACCTTCAGCCCTTTCTACTTCAATCTCTTGCTACCCTCTACCTCCGTACTATCCCCTGCCCCGCTGTTTTCTGTAACCTACTGATCATCCCTCCTCCCTTCTGCCATCCAATACCCTCGCTTCCTTCCCTACCCTGCAGCGCTGTATAGCCCTTGTGGCTTAGCGCTTCTTTTTGATTATAATAATATATCATCAGGTTGAATATCCAGATTGTGCTACTTTTTTATTGTCATGGTGCTGAAGAATTTGTTTGGACATTATACAGTACAGGTTGGCCATCACTGATTCAGCATCATTGGGACCTGCAGTGTGCCGGATTAGAGTGGGTAGGTTAGAATACACTTAACCTATCAGTAGACTGTCTACTACATTTTCATCACTGCTTTCTCCTCCACTGGCTTACTGCTGTATATTTACAACCATGTGCACAGTTTCCGAGTCACTGTAATGATTTAATTTGTCAGTATAATCACAAAATTTGAAATTATGCTAGCCGAAATTAGTACCGGATAACTGATGGCCGACCTGTAGCTAGCTCTAAGTATTGTATTTCCTATTTTTTTTCTGGTTCATTTACTATATTCCTTATGACTGACTTGTTTGGGTTATACTAGTGCATCTGAATTCTGAAGATTTGTATGGCAGCGATTACAAGCACTGAATAAATATCAATCGTGCTAGTTTCTTTGTTAGAAGTAGCGTGTACAATAAGAGGATAACTAGTATTATTTATACAAATATTAAATAATTCTAAATTCCTTAAAAACTGGCATCCATGGGACCAAGATATACCAATTTGTTCTCAATAATACACTTTGAATATTGAACTACTATACCAGTTTTGATAGTTAACCCTAGTAGGCTTAGCACTTTGATTATAACAACCAAGTCTTGTCACTTAAAACACAGGCACATTCCCTCTCCATTTTTTTTCTGGGTGCAGAAGAAATACATTATCAGCTGAAACAGGCACACCAAAACATTTTGTACCCTCTTCCCCACTCAAAATGAAAGCCAGCTAAATAATCTAATAAATGTACTCGGTAGATTAATTAGAATATTTTTTTCCATTAGGTTTTAATATTAAATGTCATTTGGAATTTTTTTTTTTAAGTAACTTGTATAGCGTTGGGCTGAGCTTGGAAAATGTTTTATTTGAGGAATATGTCGGGTGTGTTTATTTCTATATTGGACTTTATTGTACATGTGTAAATAACGCAAATTTAATTTGATTATAAAGTGGTCGTATCAGGTCTCCCTCACTTTATTCCTCAAATGCTCCTGTCTTATGGCACAAAAAGCAAACCCTCAAAAAAAAAAAAAAAAAAAAAAACATGTAAAACATAGGGGAAGGGGGTTTAGTTCTCAAATTTCATGTTTACCATACACCAAATGGTCATGTCTACTAAAATTAATTTTAGATAAAATCCAAAATTCAGTTCAATCCCTACACATAAAAAATGAACTTTTCCCAATTTTTTTTAAACAAAATTATGACCCTATCAGATAGGTACCAAATAGTCAAAGAAAAAAAAATCTTTGATTTAATTTTCTTTAGTTCAAAATTAAATAGTATTCCTCCTGCCTTTTACCTTCCATCACTCCCTTCCTCCTGCCAACCAACTAGCCAGTCATTCTAAATTAAAAGTGCGCATATTTACATTATAATCATGGGGGAAGTGCTAAACCCATAGGATTCACATTCACAAAGCTGCAAAATAGTGTTAATCAGTTTAAAGGGATATTTAATGACTATATAAATTGTTGGAGTGTGAGCAAAGTAACATTTATGAAGGGGTTCAGGGAAACCGGCAGGCCGGACTTGAGTCCCGGAGATGGGAAGTGCAGTGCCTGCACTCTGAAGGAGGGGTGTTAATGTTGCAGTTTAAAAACTAGTGTAAAGCACCCTTCTGGCAAGATAGTGATGGAGTGAATGATGGTGAAAGTTTTTCTTTTTCAGGCCACCCTGCCTTGGTGGGAATCGGCCAGTGTGTTTAAAATAATAAATTGTGGTGCTGGGCTAGGATAGTTACACACGTAAATCTACTGCATGTGGAAAATTAACGGTAGAAATGTTCACACGAGTGAAACCGTATAAAGTAAGGGAAACCTTTATTACTAAATGATAGTGCAGTGAAATAAGTAAACCATGTGTTGAAATTATTATAATTGAGGGGGAAGTGCTCCACCTGTAGGGTTATGCAGCACCTGTGGGGGGGATGTCTAAGGTATTCAGGCTTAATTTGGGGAACTGGAGCACAAACTCCTCTTCAAGGGGGGCTCCTTGGCGTGGTGAAGAGGCTCTTGGTCTGAGGAATTAGACCTATCGGTCTTCTTCCTCAGACCGAACCTAATTACCCCCCAATCTCCCCTCCCCTATCCCATCCTCCCCATCCTCCCCTTTTTCCTTTCCTCCTCCTCCTCCCCACTCCTCCCTTTTGCCCTTCCTCTTTTTGTCCTTTGGGATTTCTCCCACAGGCACGCTAGTTCCTAGGTAGAGGAAAGGACACCGGGGTCGATCCCATTCCGTTGAGGTTTCTTGGCGGTGGCGTAGTTTGCCGTGGAATCTGGATTGCCTAGGGATGTCCCGATCCCTCTCCGGTATCCCGGAGTAGCTTTGGGTGTCTTTTGGGCGACGGGTGTATCTCTGGAAGCCACCTTTCGGATTCCGGGGGTGGTGGCTGAAGGAGGTATGCTTTGTGGCGGATATCCGGCCGCCCTCTCTTTTGTCCACCGAGGTAGCTCGGCAGATGTGAGGTTGCTATCCCAGATTGCTGGTTTACTGGCATGAAGGGTAGGGTATGGCACGGGTTCCATGCTGCATCTGCGCTACTAGCGGTGTCGAGTCCTCTTGGGCGTGGAGGGAGATTTCTGGCCCTTTCATTCCTCCTAGGAACTATCCCTCCCCGGTCCCCCCTTTTTTTTTCTTTTTTTTATTTTTATTTTCTTTTCTTCTTTCTTTTTTTTTCTTAAAAACAAAAAGAAAGAAGTAACCTAACCATGGCAGCCCTAGTCCATGAACCTTTTACCCCCGGGCCCCTTCTTGATACCGCACCCCGTTCTGACCCCGCCTCGTCTTTGGACCACTCTTCAGACATTCCTCATGCCTCTGTACCTATTGCCGGTGCTGTTTCCTCACCTGCTTCAGGTACTGAGGCCTCGACTGACTCCTTCGATTTATCAGACCTTCGCTCTCCTCTGACTATGCTTCCGGCCTCTCCCTCTACGGTGCGGCAATTTTCAAATCGCCGACCCGTTCCACGTCGGACCAACTCTGGTCCCACGCCTAAACGTCAACGACAATTACCTGCTGATGATACTTCTCCACCTTCACCTTCTCGTTCTTCTCAGAAAAGATCGACACGTCCTTCACTACCTTTCCACGCTCAGTTTCAGACTGAACAGTGGACTAAATTCTTCACTTTGCGACCAACTTCCTCTACTGCCTATCTTTCTGACCATAGTATTGGCAAGGCACTCCTACGCCATGTTGGTAAAGATATTTCTTTTCATGCTCTTAAGAGCGGTACGCGCATCATTACCGTACAGAATGCTACCCAGGCTCGTGAGCTCTCTCGTCTTTCCCATATAGATACTGTTCCTGTCACCCTTGAAAAACATCATTCCCTCAATTCTTGTAGTGGTACCGTTATTCTGCCCCATACCATAGTTCAACAAAATTTCCAGACATGCGGCACCGACATTCTAGAACAGCTGGAACTCCAAGATCTCCCAATCCTCAAGGTAGACACTTACGTTCTTCCTGCCCGTGGGCGGAGACGATACCCTAGCAATGTGGCTCGTTTAACTTTTGACAGCCGAGAACTCCCATCCTCAGTTTATATAGCAGGACATCGGTTACAAGTTCGAAAGGTGATCCCTACACCACAACAGTGTAGAAATTGCTGGCGATTTGGCCATCCAGCGAAATATTGCAGATCTATCGCCGAATGCCCAGTCTGTGGTGCCGATGACCATTCTAATACGTCTTGCAATCGATCTCCCTCTTGCCTTAACTGTCATGAGGCTCACCCTTCGTACTCTCGCCGTTGTCAGGTCTATTTAAACGAGCGGGAAATCCGTTACCTCAAAGAGACAGAAGGTCTCCCTTATGCCATGGCAGTTTCTCATCTCCGCCTCCAAGGGAGACTCCCACGTGTTTCTTATTCCCGTGTTTCAAAACGTCCCCCCACTTCTGGTATCCCATCTTCTACACCCACCTCTGTGGTTACCTCTCCCATAATCACTCCTGTATCTAATCCTTTTGCTGTCCTCGGCTCAGACGTCCCTACTTCAACGCCTCAGTCTAATCTCGCTTCTTCGAGTTCTCTCTTACAAGCCTCAGTATCGACGAGACCTCGTACGACACCTCTTCCCAATCGTCCCTCTACTTCTCAAAAGTCAAAAAAAGGTCCGGTAACACCTCCTACCCATCTTCCACCTCCTCATTTTACCCTCCCTGTCTCTGTCCCTAGTTCTTCCCCTCTCACTGGCTCAGTTACAAGTGCAGAGGTTCACCCTCCTCCTCGTAATGTACCTTCCTCCCCTGTTCCCTCCCAAGTTTCTTCCTCTTCTGCCACCTCCCAGGTTCCTGTCTCTTCTGTCCCCTGCCACGCTTCTCCAGTTCCCTCCACCCTTTCGCCCCCCCCTACCTTGGTACAGTCCAATACAGTTCCAATCTTTACTCATCCTCCCCCTACCATTCCCAATATTGTCTCCCATACGACATCTCTGAATTCTGAAACACTTGAAGCAATCTCTGAATATATTGCAGAGACCAAACCATCAATGGACACTGATCCACCTTCCGCTCTTTCTCTCTCCTCTGCTCCATCTGCGCAACTCCTTTCTTCACAGCGCACCGTTCCTTCGCTGCTTGAACATTTTCCACTGCCTCCGCATGTGGACTTTTCTAACCCTCCTAGTCCGTAGGAACCCTTACCTGCGGATTTCAAGTATCTTTATCATTGCCATTCATGGCCTTTTTACAGTGGAATATACGTGGCCTCAGGGGTAATCGGGGTGAGCTTCAGATGTTACTCTCCCAGTTTGCCCCTGTTGGTGTTTGCTTACAGGAACCAAAATTACACTCTGCTGTTATTTCTCACATCTCAGGCTATAATTTATTGTATTCTTCAGATCCTTTTCCTGATGGGACCTTTAATGAAAGTGCCCTTCTTCTCCGCACTGATATTCCGTACCATCAGCTATTTGTTCATACTTCGCTGCATTACACAGCAGCCCGTATCCACTTACATAGGTGGTATACGCTCTGTTCTTTATATCTCTCTCCTTCTCGGGCATTATCTATTCCGGATTTTGCCTTCCTTGTTTCGTCATTACCGCCACCAATTCTGTTACTTGGTGATTTTAATGCCCACCATTTCCTCTGGGGAGGGTCTCACTGTGATTCCCGTGGAATTCAGTTAGAGGCTTTTCTTGCCACCCACCCCCTCCATGTTTTAAATACAGGTACTCACACCCATTTTGATCCTCGGACTCATACTCTCTCTTGCATCGATCTCTCAGTTTGCTCTTCCTCCGCCGCATTAGACTTTACTTGGTCTGTTCTCCCGGACTTACATGACAGTGATCATTTCCCAATCATTCTTACTTCCCCTTCATATTCGCCACCTCTTCGCACCCCACGCTGGCAATTTAATCGGGCAAATTGGAACCTTTACTCACACCTGACTGTTTTTAAAGAGGTTCCTTCTTCGTCCTCCATCGATGATTATTATTATTATAATCAAAAAGAAGCGCTAAGCCACAAGGACTATACAGCGCTGCAGGGCAGGAAGGAAGCGAGGGCATCAGGTGGCAAAAGGGAGATGGATGAGCAACAGGTTACGGATAACAGCGGGGCAGTGGATGGTGAAAGGGTAAAGGGCAGCAAGAGACTGAACCAGAAAGGGCTGAGGGGAGTGCGAAAAGTATCATCAGAGTTTGTGGAGTAAATCAGTCGTTGTCAAGAAGTCAATGAGAGAGTCAGGATTAAAGGAGGGTCCATCAGCAAGAAGGGAAGGTAAAGAGAGAGTAGGAGAACGAAGACGACGTTGGAGGTAAATTCTGCGTGCTCGTTGATAGAGAGGGCAGTCTAACAGAATGTGGCTAATCGATACTGGAACTTGACACTGCTCACAGAGAGGAACAGGGTGCCTCTCCATGAGATACCCATGAGTAAGACGAGTGTGGCCAATGCGAAGGCGGGAGAGAGTGGTCTCCCAACCTCGGCACTGATGACAAGAAGACGGCCAGTAACCTATGCTCGGTTTAATAGAATGAAGTTTGTTACCGAGCAGAGTTGACCAACGTTGTTGCCAACGGGTGCGAAGGTGGGTAGCTATTGCAGCAAAATAGTCCAGAAATGGAACACCTCGATAGGAAATTGGTAGGTCATATACTGCTGACCGCGCAGCAGTGTCTGCCTGTTCATTGCCCTGTACGTCGACATGACCAGGGACCCAACAAAAAACAATATCTTTATGTTTGGTAGAGATACGGCGTAGCCAAAGTTGGATACGGAGAACTAGGGGATGAGATGTATCAAATTTTCGTATAGCCTGTAGAGCACTAAGGGAGTCTGAGACTACTACAAATGATGACACAGGCATAGATGCGATACGAATAAGTGCTGCAAGAATGGCATACAGTTCAGCAGTAAAAATGCTAGCTGAAGATAGTAAATGCCCTCGTACGACGCTGTCCGGAAACACTGCTGCGAATCCGACGCCGTCTGAAGACTTAGAGCCATCTGTGTACACAGCGGTGGCATGAGAATGAGAGTGGAAGTGATCAAGAAAAAGAGAGCGGGAAGCCACCGTAGGCAGTTGAGCTTTCGAGCAAGGGAGTGAGAAAGAACAGACCCGAACAGCTGGAACTTCCCAGGGGGGTAGGGAAAAGTGAGATGCTACATGAACATATAAAGGTGGTAACTGAAGGGAAGACAAGAGTGAAAGTAGGCGAAGAGAAAAGGGACGGAGCAAACAGGGGCGGCGAACGAATAAAGAATGTCTACTAATATCGGTGACCATTCTATAAATGGAAGGATTGTGTAGATCGTGAGAGCGTACATAGTAACGAAGGCAATGGGCATCACGGCGATCAGACAAGGATGGAACATTTGCTTCTGTATAGAGGCTCTCAACAGGGGAAGAGCGAAAAGCACCAAGGCACAAACGTAAGCCTTGGTGATGGATAGAGTTAAGGCTAGAGAGAGTAGCAGGAGAGGCCGCGGAATAAATCTGGTCACCATAATCGAGTTTCGATAAAACGAGGGCTGAATGTAGGCGAAGCAGAGTTCGACGATCAGCTCCCCAGGAAAGATGAGCAAGGGTTTTAAGAAGGTTTAGCCGGCTGTGACAAGTTGCCTTCAGAGAGGTAATGTGAGGTTTCCAGGTTAACCGACGGTCAAAGAGAAGGCCTAGAAACCTGACTGTATCACGTTCGGGGATACGGGAGCCATAGAGATACAAAGGATGATCGGAGATAACAGAGCGTCTAGTGAAAGTAATTTGGTGAGTTTTGGTACTTGAAAATTTAAACCCATGTGTGGTGGCCCAAGTGGAAACACGGTCGACCGCATGCTGGAGAGAAACTGCAATAAGGTGACAGTCAGCGCCTGCACAAGCAATAGCGAAGTCATCAACATAGAGTGATGACCAAATATTGGGTGGAAGAACAGAGGCCAAATCATTTATAGCAAGGAGAAAAAGTGTTGTGCTTAGAACACATCCCTGAGGGACACCTTCAGCTTGGACGAAGTCCGGGGAAAGAACATTATTGACTCGAACACGGAAATGTCTGTCAGTTAAAAAGTTCTTAAGGAAGGATGGTAGATTGCCTCGGAGGCCTAAGGAATGGGCCTGGGCCAAAATATTATACCTCCAAGTTGTGTCATATGCCTTCTCAAGGTCAAAAAATATGGCAATAACTGAGTGATTATTCGCAAAGGCATTACGAACATACGTATCCAAGCGTAGTAAGGGGTCTATGGTAGAACGACCCTTACGAAAGCCATATTGACTAGCGGAGAGACTGTTGTGAGTCTCTAAATACCACATTAAACGTCGATTTACGAGGCGTTCCATCACTTTGCAAACTGCACTTGTAAGAGCGATGGGGCGATAGTGGGAGGCATCATGTCCTGTAGTACCCGGTTTGCGGAAAGGGAGAACAATGGCAGATTTCCACAGCTGGGGAAGAACTCCTTGTGCCCAAATAAGATTGAAGAGGTGTAAGAGGACTACAAGGGCTGACCGATGTAAATGTTGTAACATACGAATATGAATGTCATCAGGCCCAGCTGCCGATGATCGGCAAGCTGAGAGCGTTGCCTCCAGTTCTTGAAGTGTAAAAGGCACATTATACTGTTCTTCTCCGAGAGAAGAAAAGTCCAAGGGTACTAACTCTCTGGCAGACTTTGAGGAAAGAAACGAGGGGCATAGATGGAGCCCTCGGGAAATACGGACCAGATGTGTGCCAAGTTCAATGGCAACGTCGAGAGGGTTTGCTATATCAACACCAGTGACCCGTAGAACAGGAGCCGGGTCAGGAGAGTATTTACCACTCAATTTCCTCACTTTTTTCCAGACTGCACTCATAGAAGAAGCAGAGGTGATGGTGGAAACATAGTCTCGCCAACAAGTGCGTTTAGCTTCACGGATGACACGGCGAGCGATCGCACGCTTCTGCTTAAAATCAACAAGTCTCTCAGCGGTTCTATTGTACCGGTACCTGCCCCATGCAGCACGTTTCAAACGTACTGCACGAGCACAAGCAGGAGACCACCAAGGCACGCACTTCTGAGAATGCCTGCCTGAGGTTTGGGGTATAGAATGAGAAGCTGCGGTATAAACTGATGTCGAGAAGATGTGTAGGAGCTCATCAATGGAGGATGAAGAAGGAACCTCACTAAAAGCAGTGAGGTGTGAGTAAAGATCCCAATTTGCCCGATCAAATTGCCAGCGAGGGCTACGGGAAGGTGGTGAATAGGAAGGAGAAGTAAGAATGATCGGAAAATGATCGCTGTCATGTAAGTCTGGTAGAACAGACCAGGTGAAGTCTAGTGCAGTGGAGGAAGAGCAGACTGATAGATCGATGCAAGAGAGAGTATGAGTACGAGGATCAAAATGGGTGGGAGTACCCGTATTTAAAACATGGAGGGGGTGAGAGGCAAGAAAAGCCTCCAACTGAATGCCACGTGAGTCACAATGAGACCCCCCCCAGAGGAAATGGTGGGCATTAAAATCACCAAGTAACAGAAGTGGTGGTGGTAAGGATGAAACAAGAAAGGCAAAGTCTGGGATAGAAAATGCTCGAGAAGGAGAGAGATATAAAGAACATATTGTAAACCACTTATTCAAGTGGATACGGGCTGCAGTGTAATGCAGCGAGGTATGGACAAATAGTTGACAGTACGGAATATCATTGCGTAGAAGAAGGGCACTTTCATTAAAGGTCCCATCTGAGAAAGGATCCGAAGAATACAATAAATTATAGCCTGAGATAGGTTGGAAAACAGCCGAGTGTAATTTTGGTTCTTGTAAGCAAGCACCAACAGGGGAAAACCTGGAAAGCAACATCTGAAGCTCACCCCGATTACCCCTGAGGCCGCGGATATTCCACTGTAAATAGGCCATGATTGGCGATGAAGAAAATATCAGGAATCTGTAGGTAAAGGCACCTACGGACTAGAGGGGTTAGAAAAGTCAACGTGTGGTGGCATTGGAAGATGTTCAAGTAGCGAAGGAACGGAGCGTTGCGAAGAATGGGGTTGTGAAGATGGAGGAGAGGGAAGAGAAGGAACAGGAAGTGAATCAGTGTCCATTGAAGGTTTAGTCTCTGCAATATATTCTGAAATGGCTTCAAGTGTTTCTGAATTCAAAGATGTATGGGAAACCATATTGGAGATAGGAGGAGGAGGGTGAGTAAAGATTGGGACAGTAATGGACTGTACCAAAGTAGAGGGGGAGGGAAAAGTGTAAGGGACTGGAGATGAAGTGTGGGGGGGGACAGAAGAGGTAGAAACCTGGGAGGTGACAGAAGAGGGAGAAACTTGGGAGGGGACGGGGGTGGAAGGCATAGTACGAGGAGGAGGGTGAATCTCCACACTTGTAATAGAGCCAGAGAGAGGGGAAGAACTAGGTACAGAGACTGGAAAGGTAACGTGTGGAGGTGGAAGAAGGGAAGGAAGGGGCAAAGAAGATTTGAGCAATGTGGATTTTTTGGACTTCTGAGTAGAGGGGCGATTGGTATTAGGTGTCGTACGAGGTCTTGTCGATACTGGGGCTTGTGAGGAAGGACGCGAAGATGCGAGAACAGACTGAGTTGTAGTCGGGACGTCAGAGCCAAGGACAGCAAAAGGATTAGATGCCGTAATGGCTATGGGAGGGGTAACAACAGAGGAGGCTGCAGAAGATGGGACCCCAGAAGTGGGGGGATGTTTGGAAACACGAGAATAAGAAACACGGGGTAGTCTCCCTTGGAGGCGGAGATGAGTAACTGCCATAGCATAAGGGAGACCTTCTGCCTCTTTGAGGCAACGGATTTCACGTTCATTTAAGTAGACCTGGCAACGGCGGGAGTACGAAGGGTGAGCTTCATTACAATTAAGGCAAGATGGAGGTTGACTGCAAGATGTATTAGAATGGTTGTCGGCACCACAGACTGGGCATTCGGCCATAGATCTGCAATATTTCGCTGGGTGACCAAAACGCCAGCAATTTCTACATTGTTGCGGTGTAGGTATCACCTTTCGAACTTGTAACCGATGTCCCGCGACATATACAGAGGACGGGAGTTCTCGGCTGTCAAAAGTTAAACGAGCCACATTGCAAGGGTAACGTCTCCGCCCCCGGGCAGGAAGGACATAAGTGTCTACTTTGAGGATTGGGAGATCCTGGAGTTCCAGCTGTTCAAAAATGTCATTGCCACATGACTGGAAATTCTGTTGGACTATGGTATGGGGCAGAATGACAGTACCACTACAAGAATTGAGAGAAAGATGTTTTTCAATAGTGATAGGAGTAGTATCGATATTCGAAAGGAGAGAAAGATCATGAGCTTGGGTAGCATTCTGGACAGTGACGATGCGCGTACCGCTCTTGAGAGCGTGAAATGAAATATCTCTGCCAACATGACGCAGGAGCGCTTTGGCAATACTATGGTCAGAAAGGTAGGCAGAAGAAGAAGTTGGTCTTAAAGTAAAGAATTTAGTCCATTGTGTGGTCCGAAATTGAGCGTGGAGAGGGAGTGCTTGACGTGTCGGTCGTTTCCGAGTAGAATGGGAAGGTAACGACGGAGCATCATCAGGAGATTGACGTTGGCGTTTAGGAGTAGGACCGGAGTTGGTCCGGCATGAAATGGGTGGGCGATTCGAAAATTGCCGTACCGTAGAGGGAGAAGCCGGAAGCATAGTCAAAGGAGAGCGGAGTTCAGACAAATCGAAGGAGTCAGTCGAAGCCCCGGTACCTGAAGCGGGTGAGGAAACAGCACCAGCAAGAGGTACAGGGGCATCAGGAGTGTCCGAAGAGTGGTCTAAACACAAGGCAGGGTCAGAATGGGGTGCGGTATCAAGAAGGGGCCCGGGGGTAGTGGTTTCATGGACTAGGGCTGCCATGGTTAGGTTACTCCTTTGCTTTTTGTTTTTAAGAAAAAAAAAGAAAGAAGAAAAGAAAATAAAAACAAAAAAAAGAATAAAAAAAGGGGGGAGCGGGGAGGAATAGTTCCCAGGAGAAATGAAAGGGCCGGAAATCTCCCTCCGCGCCCAAGAGGACTCGACACCGCTAGTAGCGCAGATGCAGCATGGAACCCGTGCCATACCCTACCCTTCATGCCAGTAAACCAGCAATCCGGGATAGCAACCTCACATCTGCCGAGCTACCTCGGTGGACAAAAGAGAGGGCGGCCGGATATCCGCCACAAAGCATACCTCCTTCAGCCACCACCCCCGGAATCCGAAAGGTGGCTTCCAGAGATACACCCGTCGCCCAAAAGACACCCAAAGCTACTCCGGGATACCGGAGAGGGATCGGGACATCCCTAGGCAATCCAGATTCCACGGCAAACTACGCCACCGCCAAGAAACCTCAACGGAATGGGATCGACCCCGGTGTCCTTTCCCCTACCTAGGAACTAGCGCGCCTGTGGGAGAAATCACGAAGGCTAAAAAGAGGAAGGGCAAAAGGGAGGGGTGAGGAGGAGGAGGAGGAATGGAAAAAGGGGAGGATGGGGAGGATGGGATAGGGGAGGGGAGAATGGGGGGTAATTAGGTTCGGTCTGAGGAAGAAGACCGACAGGGCTAATTCCTCAGACCAAGAGCCTCTTCACCACGCCAAGGAGCCCCCCTTGAAGAGGCCTCCATCGATGAGCTTTTACACCTCTTCTCATCCTCCGTTTTCACCGCAGCTTCTCATTCTATACCCCAAACTTCGAGCAGGCATTCTCAGAAATGCGTGCCTTGGTGGTCTCCTGCTTGTGCTCGTGCAGTACGTTTGAAACGCGCTGCATGGGGCAGGTACCGGTACAATAGAACCACAGAGCGACTCCTTGATTTTAAACAGAAGCGTGCGATCGCTCGCCGTGTCATCCGTGACGCTAAACGCACTTGCTGGCGAGATTATGTCTCCACCATCACCTCTGCTTCCTCTATGAGTGCAGTCTGGAAAAAAGTACGAAAACTGAGTGGTAAATATTCTCCTGACCCGGCTCCTGTTCTGCGGGTTGCCGGTGTTGATATAGCAAACCCACTAGATGTTGCCAATGAAATTGGCAATCATCTGGTCCGTATTTCTCAGGGACTCCATCTATGCCCCTCATTTCTTTCCTCAAAGTCTGCCAGAGAGTTAGCACCCTTGGACTTTTCTTCTCTCAGAGAAGAACAGTATAATGTGCCTTTTACACTTCAAGAACTGGAGGCAACACTCTCAGCTTGTCGATCATCGGCAGCTGGGCCCGACGACATTCATATTCGTATGCTACAACATTTACATCAGTCAGCCCTTGCAGTCCTATTACACCTTTACAATCTTATTTGGTCACAAGGAGTTCTTCCACAGCTGTGGAAATCCGCCATTGTTCTCCCTTTCCGCAAACCAGGCACTACGGGACATGAAACCTCCCACTATCGTCCCATTGCTCTTACCAGTGCAGTTTGCAAAGTAATGGAACGTCTAGTAAATAGACGTTTAGTGTGGTATTTAGAGACACACAACAGTCTCTCCACTCGTCAATATGGCTTTCGTAAGGGACGTTCTACCATAGACCCCTTACTGCGCTTGGATACGTATGTTCGTAATGCCTTTGCGAATAACCACTCAGTTATTGCCATATTTTTTGATCTTGAGAAGGCATATGACACAACTTGGAGGTATAATATTTTAGCCCAAGCCCACTCCTTAGGCCTTCGAGGCAATCTACCATCCTTCCTTAAGAACTTTTTAACTGACAGGCATTTCCGTGTTCGGGTTAATAATGTGCTCTCCCCGGACTTTATCCAAGCTGAAGGTGTCCCCCAGGGATGTGTTCTGAGCACAACACTTTTTCTCCTTGCTATTAATGATTTGGCCTCTAGTCTTCCATCAAATATTTGGTCATCACTCTATGTTGATGACTTCGCTATTGCCTGTGCAGGCGCTGACTGTCACCTCCTTACAGTTTCTCTCCAGCATGCAGTCGACCGTGTTTCCAATTGGGCCACCACACATGGGTTTAAATTTTCCAGCACTAAAACCCACCAAATCACTTTCACTAGACGCTCTGTCATCTCTGATCATCCTTTGTACCTCTATGGCTCACGTATCCCTGAACGTGATACAGTCAAGTTTCTGGGCCTCCTCTTTGATCGTAGGTTATCCTGGAAACCTCACATTACCTCTCTGAAGGCAACTTGTCACAGCCGGCTGAACCTTCTTAAAACCCTTGCTCATCTTTCGTGGGGAGCTGATCGTCGAACCCTCCTTCACCTACATTCCACCCTTATTTTATCGAAACTTGATTATGGTGACCAGATCTATTCAGCGGCATCTCCTGCTACTCTCTCTAGCCTTAACCCCATTCATCACCAAGGATTACGTTTATGCCTTGGTGCTTTTCGCTCTTCCCCTGTCGAAAGCCTCTATGCAGAAGCGAACGTTCCATCCTTATCCGATCGCCGTGATGCCCATTGCCTGCGCTACTATGTACGCTCTCATGATCTCCGCAATCCTTCCATTTATAGAATGGTCACTGATATTAGTAGACATTCTTTATTTGTTCGCCGCCCCTGCTTACTCCGTCCCTTCTCTCTTCGCCTTCATTCGCTCTTGTCTTCTCTTCAACTACCACCTTTCTATGTACATGTAGCATCACACTTTTCCCTACCCCCCTGGGAAGTTCCAGCTGTTCGAGTCTGTTCTTTCTCCCTCCCTTGCTCGAAAGCCCAACTGTCTACGGTCGCTTCCCGCTCTCTTTTTCTTGACCACTTTCACTCTCATTCTCATGCCATTGCTGTGTACACAGATGGCTCTAAGTCTTCTGACGGCGTAGGATTCGCAGCAGTGTTTCCGGACAGCGTCGTACAAGGGCATTTACTATCTTCAGCTAGTATTTTTACTGCTGAATTATATGCCATCCTTACAGCACTTATCCGTATTGCATCTATGCCTGTGTCATCATTTGTGGTTGTCTCAGACTCCCTTAGTGCTTTACAGGCTATACAAAAATTTGATACACCTCACCCCTTAGTCCTCCGTATCCAACTTTGGCTACGCCGCATCTTTACTAAGCATAAAGATATTGTTTTTTGTTGGGTCCCTGGTCATGTTGACGTACAGGGCAATGAACAGGCAGACACTGCTGCGCGGTCAGCAGTACATGACCTACCAGTTTCTTATAGAGGTATTCCATGTACGGACTATTTTGCTGTAATATCTTCCCACCTTCACACCCGTTGGCAACAACGTTGGTCTACTATGCTCGGCAACAAACTTCAGTCTATTAAACCGAGTATAGGTTACTGGCCGTCTTCTTATCACCAGTGTCGAGGTTGGGAGACTACTCTCTCCCGTCTTCGCATTGCCCATACTCGTCTTACTCATGGATATCTCATGGAGAGGCGTCTTGCTCCTCTCTGTGAGAATTGCCAAGCTCCATTATCAGTCAGCCACATTCTGTTGGACTGCCCACTTTATCAACGAGCACGCAGAATTTACTTCTGTCGTCGTCTTCGCCCCGCTGCTCTCTCTTTACCTTCCCTTCTCGCTGATGGACCCACCTTTCATCCGGACTCTCTCATTGACTTTTTGACAACGACTGACTTACTCCACAAATTTTGATACTTTCAGCCCTTTCTACTTGTATCTCTTGCTACCCTCTACCCCCGTACTATCCCCTGCCCCGCTGTTTTCTGTAACCTGCTGATCATCCCCCCTCCCTTCTGCCATCCAATTCCCTTGCTTCCTTCCCTACCCTGCAGCGCTGTATAGCCCTTGTGGCTTAGCGCTTCTTTTTGATTATAATAATAATAATAATGGAGCACAAACTGTTGAAAACTGAATACTTAACTTGATATTACCATACTTGCTCCGTTTAAATATGAATTACAGAGTCGTGTGAAAAATACTGTAGCATATTAATCTAAAATTGTAAGTGAAACTTTGGGATATCAAAAAATTAAAAGTACATTACAATAAAATACAGTACTTTCTTCACCCTTTCACCACCAAGATGCATTTTCAGTCCAAGTGGGGTGTATGACCACACCACCTGACAAGATTGTAGTTTTCATTTTTTGCTTGGGGCCTTTATGCCCTGCAATGACTGAACAATACCCTTTGCTCTTGCTGTTTGTTGTGCATTAACATGCCCCCCCCCCCTCATCAGCCATTACATTACATGGTGGGGAATTGTCTTAGTTGTTGAAGTGGCATTTCCTGGAGAGGCAACATCTCGCAAGGCCTAAACTGTTTTGTGCTTCTGCTGTACATGGAGACATATATATATATATATATATACTGTGGCATACAAGTTTCACCAGAATTGCTCATGTAATATTCCATATGTAAATTCTGAAGTTGTTGGATTGTTTAGTTGGGGAGATGACCCCTGAGCCTGACCTTTACCATATAGAAGGCAGGAGCATTTTGAGGATAAAATTGTGAAAAAAGTTATTTTATGGCATTTGTTTCCATTTACCTGAAAGTTGGGGGCTGCCCCTGGATTTATGGCTACTGGGCAACACAGACAAGTAAAACAGGAAGTTCAGTTTTTGTACATAAAGCTACTTGTTGCATTGCTCTTCTGTCTGATGTTGGGCAAATTGGCTGTCTGCACATTTTTGCTGCCTGCAATATCTATCTGCACAAGTTTTCACCTGTGGTTTACTTTGTGGATGGAGGACCTCTGAGGAAGGTGGGTCCAGGTGGATTGATGCTTAACCTGGCAATCTTCAGTGCACTGGGCCAAGACCAAACAGGAATCAGAGGATGGGCACCCTTTTGGTCTTACACCTACTTTTGTCAGATTATGCAGATATGGTGAGATGAAGTTTTGATACTACTGTGTATGAGTATTGCTAACAATTCCTCTGCACCAGTCCTAACTATTGCTTCAGCTTTTCCATTCGCAGAGAAGATTTGAAAGTCAACTTTCGGATATTCCAGGACAAGTACTGCTATTTCAAATGTTCGATACTTTACCTCCTCACCATAAGAAGCTTCCATGTTGCATTCTACTACTTCATGAGGTGTATGGCCCATCAAAAATTCTTTGGGGTTCATTCAGGATGCATTGTGGGATACGAGTCAGCCGAACCTCAACAGATCCAAGGGTTATTCAACGTAACACAATGGGGTGCACCTTGTGCATATTAAGTATGTTACTCTACCAGAGGATCTCTCAAATGCAAACTGAATGGTGCGACAGTCCTTTGCTCAACCGTTTTGTGAAATAACATTTACCGAGTGTACTATCTGGACTGCAACATCTACCAAATATCTGAACATGGCTTAGAGCTTCACATTTAGCAGGTCACTAGTCTACACATTGTCCTACCTGTGCCTTCCCTGCCCATGACATGGCATGGCATTTTGCAAACTGTCCACCTCTCTGGTTGATGAATAACACAAGGGTAACTCCTGGTTGTTGCACTTTTCTTATTCTTCAACTTGTCCTTCAGGATGCAACCCACAACAGTAATACCAAGGTACAGCACCTATTTACTTCTAGTCCCTAGAGGGAGGCTCCTTAATGCTGGCGAGGGGCTCTTGATCTAGGGAATTGGATCTGTGCTCCCGTTACCTGAATACCTTCCATCCTCCCCCCACAGGCATTGTATAATACTATGGGTTTAGCGCTTCCCCATGATACTGCTAGGTGAACAGGGGCAGCAAGTGTAAGGAAGTGTGCCCAGCACATCACCCATGCCAAGGATCGATCTCAAACACTCGGTATGAGAGCTGAGGGTGTTACCAACTATGCCAATTCTTTGCATCACAGTTCCCCTCACCAACATTAAGGAACCTCTTAATGTCCAGTGTATTTAAAATTATTAAACAAATTTACGATCACTGATCTGATGAAGAACCAGAAGTTTCTTTAATACAGTTTCATTAAAAAGGATATGTAAATTAAATTCCAAAATCATTTATTGAACTTTGTTTATATGATTAACTATAAAATGTTAAAGAGGTACCTTAGTTATTTAAAAGAAAGGTATTCAAACATTGGTGAAAATGCCCATTAAAATATATACATTTAAAAAAAAAAAAGAGAAATTTAGCATTCAGAGAACATGTTGATAAATTAGACATATGCAGCACTTTGATTCTGTATTATAATAAATGATGTTCTTAAATAACATTTTACTTGCATGCTGGAAAGATTCAGTGATGGCATCTGGAGAGGCGGAGGAGAGGGAGTTGGGATTAAATGTTTGAAGTTAGATCCCCTCAGTTGATGTAGACTTTCTAGTTGCCTTCTCCTTGTATTTTAATTGCCTAGATTGCAGATCTTGGACCTCTCAGCTACAGTCTGTACTATATAGAATAACAGTCACGATACTCTGTATCTGGCAAATCAACTAGTCTCACCATCATACTTCTGTATTATTTCCTTTATCTATTGTTTCTCTTTTTTAACAAATTACCACTAACTAATTATTACAAACCATGGTAGCTTCTAGTCTGACACTAAACACAGAAAAAATAAGTGTAAAATGCGTCTTTTGATAAGGCGCGATTACATGTTTCCTCAACATCAGCAAAACGGGAAACTAATCTGTTTATGGATTACTTGGACAGTGACTATGGACAGTCAATACCATGGTTTGGCGTAAGTGATTCGATAATAAGGACAAGATGGTTAAATTGATTTAGTTAATCCATGAGTTTGTTAAGCCCGGTTCACTCATGTCTTTCAATGTAATTTTTAAATCAGTGATGATGATATCTGCTGAAATTACAGTCACAAATGAAACGTCAAGTTTAGTCGATGCTGATGGATAGTCATTGTTGATCATGCTACCAATCATTATAGCAGGCAGAGGTGAATGACTTTTATGCTTTGGAGGGATTCTGATCAAAAGAATTCAGAGACTAACCTCTAAATTTAGTATAAAGGCTGCCTTGATACTTCCATAATGAGGACTACAAAGTGTATATAAGTTGTATAAATTATCTATTGTATTATTCTTTTTGGTTAATAAAAATATTGTAAAGTGCATCATCATCCACTTTCCAGCCTCTTAAATAAGTATTTTTGCTTGGATCAACCAGAATTACCTCCATTCCTCATGATATATAATACTCTGGTTTACTTTGCCCCATTGAAAAATCGTAGTCATAAAACTTATATAAAATATAACACTTTTATAAAAGAACTATGATGACACCTAATTGGGCATTCCTAAATAACTAATCTGGAATCTGACTCTTAAGATCTAAATTATTGATTATCTTGTGATGTATTGAAAATATTCTAAGATGAATCTTCAGCAGATTTTCCTACAGAGAATTTAAAGTTAAAAAATTACCTAAGAATTCTATTTCTCCATTTACTAGTAACAAATACAAATTGTGATGTTGAACAATCAGTTAAATAATGATTTATAATTCCTTACATGTGTATTAATCATTTGGGATGAAATACACAATGGACTAATCATAACTAGATGTGCAGGATGCTCATTCTTGTAAATGACTAATTAAACAAACTCTTAGATGTTATCAATTAATTTTACTCAATCCATTGGTTTGCTGCATGAGGCCACACAAAATGAGAACAATTTATTTATAATACACAAACCTTAGCCAGTATAAGGTATATACAAAATAGAACTCAAAATGGCACTAGTATATCTTATTATCATCTGTTTGATTGAATCTTTCATAGCTACACAATCTGAGCTTTGTGGTCTGACTGGGCCGCGAGACGTGACCCCAAGCCTCTCCCAGTGTTATTCAGACCAGTTCCGGACCCATTAAACGTTACCTCTGTTCTTTAGTCGACCATTCCCTTAGATGGTACAGTGTACGGCTTCCTTAAACTAAACCATCTTTCTGAATGCATCACTTAACTCAAGGCCTGTAGCACCAGATCATGTCTCTAATTGAAGAGTGACTATGCATGTGTCCCATTATGACACACAAAGTTCACATCTTTCTCATGGATGGGAGCTACCTCCGGGACTGACTGCTTAGACTGTTTGAAGCAACTCAGAGTAACTGTCCTTTGGCTGATTTTCTTGTTTCATCTGATTCAGAAAAGGATACTAATAATCATGTACATTTTATAGTCCATTCTCTTACTGTTTTCCCTTACCACTGAACATTTGGAAGTCTTTCAATCTTGCAATTTATATAATACTGGGATCCTTTTGAAGTATGTTTGTAACTATTTCATATTTTATAGAGTTATATTTTACTCTTACAGGCTAGATGTCTATTAGGTCTAGAGCTATCTTGAGCTGTGGTTACATAATTACCATGTTGCCCCTAAATGCTATCATGAGTCTACAAATATTCCACATAGGCATATTCTGACAAGGTCACAAGCTTGGTATAAGATCATGTGTGTATCTCTGATTAAATTTTATAATAAACAAGTCATATGTTTTTCTTTCATTCACTCTTACTAAAACATTTCAGTGACATTTCCTAACATTTAAATATCCCATTTAGCTTACGATTTTTTTAATCCTTGTTTTATGAATTACTACTGTGAGAAATTACCTGCGAAGATCAACTGGGCAGTCACAGAACTCCCTCGATGCGCACCGCAACCTCGCAGTTTGAGAACAATGAGTTATAATAGTAAAAGAAGCGCTTTGGCCATCTAAACTATATTGTGTCTGCGGTCTTCTTTGCCCTTCCCCAATCTTCATGACTTTGCATTTGGCAGGGTTAAATTCAAGGAGCCAGTTGCTGGACCAGGCTTGTAGCCTGTCCAGGTCTCTTTGTAGTCCTGCCTGATCCTCGTCCGATTCGATTCTTCTCATTAACTTCACATCATCTGCAAACAAGGACACTTCTGAGTCTATCCCTTCAGTTATGTCGTTCACATATACCAAGAACAGCACAGGTCCTAGGACTGACCCCTGTGGAACCCCGCTTGTCACAGGCGCCCACTCTGACACCTCGTCGCGTACCATGACTCGTTGTTGCCTCCCTGACAGGTATTCTCTGATCCATTGCAGTGCCTTTCCTGTTATGTGTGCCTGATCCTCTAGCTTTTGCAGTAACCTCTTGTGAGGAACTGTGTCGAAGGCCTTCTTGCAGTCCAAAAATATGCAGTCGATCCACCCCTCTCTCTCTTGTCTTACTTCTGTCACCTTGTCATAAAACTCTAGTAGGTTTGTGACACAGGATTTTCCTTCCCTGAAACCGTGCCAGGATCTTGGACTCGACCCCTGCAACCTCAACTAGGTGAGTACACACACACACGTAGCGATCAGTGAAGAGGCGGGGCCAGGAGCTCGGACTCTACCCCCGCAACCTCAACTAGGTGAGTACGTGCACACACGCGTTCGTGCGCATGTTGGTGTATGACCCACTTAATATTTGTACTTATAACTCATTACAATTGTGACCGGGTGTGGAAGTGTCGGTGACTCATTACTTTGCAATTTGTTCATGACTGTAACCATGTATAAGAGCGTAGATGGTTCATTACCTTTGTAACTTGCCATGATTGTGACCAGATCTACCTGGAGTTCATTACCTTTGTAACTAGTTCAGCTATCATAACTTTGGGGTCCAGTCCCTGGACCCATTATGTACCTCTGTAATCTTTTGACTACCACCCACAGGATGGGTATGGTGTGCATATTAAACTGACTCCGTCTGCACCATTACATTCCTTACCTGCCCATACAGTCTTTCACCTTCACTCACCTGTTCCCCAGTAGAAGCAGGATATGGCTTGCTCATCATACAGTGGAAAAATTCCATCTGAGTGTGGATGGGAAGAGACTCCTGGGCGCATGACATCACCTTGTTGCCATAGCACTCGTCAGGACCGTGCTGACACTCAAACTCGTAGTCTCCAGTCCCTGTCGGTGTCGCCTGTAACAAATACAAACCAAGGATCACTCGACTTTCAACTACAAAATACTTGTCAGTTGTAGTAGTAGTAGTAGTAGTAGTTGACATTTACCGACAACTTTCATAGCATAGTCACTCAAGAGTTCACAGGTATAAAATACACTTTCCTAGATGAACACCTAAATTAGCTTGCAACTATGTAATACAACCACCCGTTATTGGCTGAGTGGAAGTAAGGCAGACAGATTGAGATCCGGAAAGATACGCAAAACTAGCATTCGGTTTTTCAAACACCAGTGTCATGCCCTAAAGCGCTGTGACCTTTTAGGTCACTTAGCATTATTAGCAATAAAAACTAGATTCATTTTGGTCGCTGCACGAGCCAAGAAAGGTTATTCCTTATATTGCAGAGTGCAGCACAAGTAATGCCGTCACATATCTGCACAAGATTCGAATAGGCATTCACAAGTATGAAAATTAACATCTCAAATCATTAAAAATTAAAATCAGGACATACAGGCAAAATCTAAATCAAAACCTTTCATTAAGAAACAGATTTTAAGCTAAACTGAAGAGGATTTTTTTATTATCTCTGATCAATTTACTGAAAATAAAGTATCTTCAAATTTCAGAAGGCCGTAGAAGAAAAAATTATTTTTCAAATGAAAGGCAGGGTGACTTAAAAAGAAAAATGTATACAGGAGAAGGGGGTTATTAGCCCCTTGTTCCCAGCATTGTAGTCGCCTCCCACGACATGCATGGCTCACAGAGGAAGAATTCTGTTCCACTTCCCCATGGAGATAAGAGGAAATAAACAAGAACTAGAAGAAAACCCTTTGTGTGTATATATGCTTGTATATGCATGTGTTGGGTGACCTAATTAACAAAACGTACCTGAAATCTTGCACATTTATGAGAAAAAAAAGACACCAGCAATCCTACCATAATGTAAAATTACAGGCTTTCGTTTTACACTCTTTGCAGGACTGTAGTACCTCCCCGGGCGGTTGCTGTCTACCAACCTACTTAGAATATAAATGTATAAATGAGAGAAACTATTTCAAATTCTCAAAAAAAGTAATGTCTTATAGAATTGTAAAGAAACATCCAATTTGCTAAAACTGCTTTAAAAACTGGCAAATTGGTACTAGACACCAAAATCAATACAAACATTTTAAACAGAAGAGATTCTCTAGTAACCACAAGGGGAAACTATTTAATAAAGTTGGCAAACTGAAATTTACACTAGAAGTGATGTTCATGTTCTGTTGTAGATTTAGTATAATCGCCCGGTCCGGCCTTGGCTCCCTGTAGGGGGAATGTCTCTTACCAATGTCTGCCATGGGAGGAGGTACAGGTACCTCTCGTCTTATGGGACCAGCTGTCCCCAGGGCTAGACCCATTCCCCGCCTCCACGAGGCTCGGAGGGGGAAGCTAGGCACCTTGGGTTGCCACAAATCCTGCTCACACCAAGCTCGAAGGGGGTGGCAGCTGCATAGCAGCAGACTATGTCAGGATCCTTTTAGAGTCACATCCCAGCTTAGGGCATTAAGCCCGAGCATTGGGGAAGAAAGAAAAAATAATTCTTGTGGTTGTTGTTGCTGCTGCTACTGCTTTTACTACTACACTTGTCTACTGCACTCTAGTAGAAGTGAGCGTCAAGTTTTAGTAATGTCCACCAATGGTGAAAATTTGAAGTCTAAGATTTATTTTTGCTCAAATGTATATTGAAATTAAAATAATTATATTTCCTCTTATATACTTAACATTATCTGGAGTTTACCTGGAGAGAGTTCCGGGGGTCAACGCCCCCGCGGCCCGGTCTGAGACCAGGCCTCCTGGTGGATCAGAGCCTGATCAACCAGGCTGTTGCTGCTGGCTGCACGCAAACCAACATACGAGCCACAGCCCGGCTGATCCGGAACTGACTTTAGGTGCTTGTCCAGTGCCAGCTTGAAGACTGCCAGGGGTCTGTTGGTAATCCCCCTTATGTGTGCTGGGAGGCAGTTGAACAGTCTCGGGCCCCTGACACTTATTGTATGGTCTCTTAACGTGCTAGTGACACCCCTGCTTTTCATTGGGGGGATGGTGCATCGTCTGCCAAGTCTTTTGCTTTCGTAGTGGGTGATTTTCGTGTGCAAGTTCGGTACTAGTCCCTCTAGGATTTTCCAGGTGTATATAATCATGTATCTCTCCCTCCTGCGTTCCAGGGAATACAGGTTTAGGAACCTCAAGCGCTCCCAATAATTGAGGTGTTTTATCTCCGTTATGCGCGCCGTGAAAGTTCTCTGTACATTTTCTAGGTCGGCAATTTCACCTGCCTTGAAAGGTGCTGTTAGTGTGCAGCAATATTCCAGCCTAGATAGAACAAGTGACCTGAAGAGTGTCATCATGGGCTTGGCCTCCCTAGTTTTGAAGGTTCTCATTATCCATCCTGTCATTTTTCTAGCAGATGCGATTGATACAGTGTTATGGTCCTTGAAGGTGAGATCCTCCGACATGATCACTCCCAGGTCTTTGACGTTGGTGTTTCGCTCTATTTTGTGGCCAGAATTTGTTTTGTACTCTGATGAAGATTTAATTTCCTCATGTTTACCATATCTGAGTAATTGAAATTTCTCATCGTTGAACTTCATATTGTTTTCTGCAGCCCACTGAAAGATTTGGTTGATGTCTGCCTGGAGCTTTGCAGTGTCTGCAATGGAAGACACTGTCATGCAGATTCGGGTGTCATCTGCAAAGGAAGACACGGTGCTGTGGCTGACATCATTGATATTTAAAATTATATCCAAATAAAAATCAATAAGTCATTTAAAATATGCTTTACTGTATTAAAATTTTAACTGTAGGTTCGAACTTATGAACTCCACGGGAGATAAGTGGAGTTATCTGGCTGTGGTGCCGGAGACGTACATTCACAAAGCAACAACTAGGTACAAAGTTTAAGTTTAGTATGTTTATTATGCACCCCATACCCATCCTGTGGGCGGTAGCACAAAGGTGACCTATTTTAACATTCATAATGTATTCCCCCCTCCCCCAAAAATAAATAAAATATATATATTATATATAATATATATAGATATAATATAACCAGTTTTCAAATAGCATCAGCAATAACACTCACCCTGGCCTTACCAAAGGGCACAAACACTAGATCCATGATATCCCGCAAGTCCAGCCACGTCGGATACAGCTGGTGGGTGAAGAAGTGTACAGAGTCGGGACAGAGAGACTCGAAGTATACCTCTATCTTCACACGGCCTCCGACGCCAGACACCTGTAACATGAACATCAGACAGATAAAAACACCCGTCACACTTCTGTATCATTTGCAGATGACACAAATGAGCATGAAATTCACTACGGTAGAGGACAAGCAGAGTTTTCCAGTGGAGAACATGACGTTCACTGGTGATAAGTTCCAGCTGCTTAGGTATGGAAAGAATGAAAAAAAAACGAACACTGGAGTTTACCTGGAGAGAGTTCCGGGGGTCAACGCCCCCGCGGCCCGGTCTGTAACCAGGCCTCCTGGTGGATCAGAGCCTGATCAACCAGGCTGTTACTGCTGGATGCACGCAAACCAACGTACGAGCCACAGCCCGGCTGGTCAGGAACAGACTTTAGGTGCTTGTCCAGTGCCAGCTTGAAGACTGCCAGGGGTCTGTTGGTAATCCCCCTTATGTATGCTGGGAGGCAGTTGAACAGTCTCGGGCCCCTGACACTTATTGTATGGTCTCTTAACGTGCTAGTGACACCCCTGTTTTTCATTGGGGGGAAGTTGCATCGTCTGCCAAGTCTTCTGCTTTCGTAGTGAGTGATTTTCGTGTGCAAGTTCGGTACTAGTCCCTCTAGGATTTTCCAGGTGTATATAATCATGTATCTCTCCTGCCTGCGTTCCAGGGAATACAGGTTTAGGAACCTCAAGCGCTCCCAGTAATTGAGGTGTTTTATCTCCGTTATGCGCGCCGTGAAGGTTCTCTGTACATTTTCTAAGTCAGCAATTTCACCTGCCTTGAAAGGTGCTGTTAGTGTGCAGCAATATTCCAGCCTAGATAGAACAAGTGACCTGAAGAGTGTCATCATGGGCTTGGCCTCCTAGTTTTGAAGGTTCTCATTATCCATCCTGTCATTTTTCTAGCAGATGCGATTGATACAATGTTATGGTCCTTGAAGGTGAGATCCTCCGACATGATCACTCCCAGGTCTTTGACGTTGGTGTTTCGCTCTATTTTGTGGCCAGAATTTGTTTTGTACTCCGATGAAGATTTAATTTCCTCGTGTTTACCATATCTGAATAATTGAAATTTCTCATCGTTGAAATTCATATTGTTTTCTGCAGCCCACTGAAAGATTTGGTTGATGTCCGCCTGGAGCCTTGCAGTGTCTGCAATGGAAGACACTCATGCAGATTCGGGTGTCATCTGAAAAGAAAGACACGGTGCTGTGGCTGACATCCTTGTCTATGTCAGATATGAGGATGAGAAACAAGATGAGAGTGAGTACTGTGCCTTGTGGAACAGAGCTTTTCACCGTAGCTGCCTCGGACTTTACTCCGCTGACTACTACTCTGTGTTCTGTTAGTGAGGAAATTATAGACCCATCGACCGACTTTTCCCGTTATTCCTTTAGCACGCATTTTGTGCGCTATTACGCCATGGTCACACTTGTCGAAGGCTTTTGCAAAGTCTGTATATATTACATCTGCATTCTTTTTGTCTTCTAGTGCATCTAGGACCTTGTAGTGATCCAATAGTTGAGACAGGAGCGACCTGTTCTAAACCCATGTTGCCCTGGGTTGTGTAATTGATGGGTTTCTAGATGGGTGGTGATCTTGCTTCTTAGGACCCTTTCAAAGATTTTTATGATATGGGATGTTAGTGCTATCGGTCTGTAGTTCTTTGCTGTTGCTTTACTGCCCCCTTTGTGGAGTGGGGCTATGTCTGTTGTTTTTAGTAACTGTGGGACGACCCCCGTATCCATGCTCCCTCTCCATAGGATGGAAAAAGGCTAGTGATAGGGGCTTCTTGCAGTTCTTAATGAACACGAGTTCCATGAGTCTGGCCCTGGGGCAGAGTGCATGGGCATGTCATTTATCGCGAGGGTCACCAAATAGAACGAAAGGAACACGTGAAAGGCCTGGGAATAATTGTGTCAGCTGACCTTTCTTTTAAAAACTAAGACAAAAATCACGACAGCCTGGAAGATGACTGGTTGGGTATTGAGAACTTTCCAAAGAAGGGAAATATTGCCGACGGTGACACCTCAAATCTCTTGTGCTCCCTCATTTAGAATATTGCTCAGTGCTGACGGCCTCGTTCAAAGCAGGAGAAAGAGCTGGAACAAATACAGAGATCGTTTAAGGCTCACTGAGCCAGTAAATCATCTAAATTACTGGGAACACCTTCAAGTCTTGAACATTTACTTATTGCAGCGGAGGAGAGAAATACATAATATGTATATACCTGGACAGTACTCTAGGGCCTGGTCCCAAATCCGCACACTGCCATAACTACATACCGCAGTGAGATATGGGAGAAAGTGCAGAATAAACTCTGAGGAGCAGGGGTGGTGGGGACAAAAAGGGAACACTGAATCAACATCCGGGGTCCCAGACTATTCAACATTTTACCACAAGATATCAGAAACACGGCTGGAACAAGTGTAAAAGTCCCCAAGAGGAAACTGGACAACTATCTTCACCAGGTACCAGATCAACCAGGTTGTGATGGGTATGTGAGTGGGACAGTGGGCCTCCAGCAGCAACAGCCTGGTTGACCAGGCAAGCCCCAGACGAGCCTGGCCCATGGCCGGGCTCCGAGAGTAAACTCTAAACTCTTCAAAGGTATATCAAAGGTAAAGGTAAGGAAAGTCAGTGCATGTGTTGCTAAGAGCAACTGTACCTTCTCTCCGAAAAAGTCACTGCATTACTGATATCAAAAGAATATTTATGCAAGAACTTACCAAGAAATTAAATTTACTAGACTTCTAGCGAGCAATACTGACAGTAACAGTATTATACAGTATAGCACTTGAAAATTAGACATGTGCAACATTTGGGTATCTAATGTAGAAGTTTCGCCATCCAGTGGCTTTATCAATACAAATTCTAGGATAAATTTGAAGACTGCAGAACTATATACAAAAGATGAGGTAATCAGTCCCTCAGCCTCAGAGTTGGTGTGAAGAGCACGGTAGTTGTGCAGAATCTTTCCTCTACTATCTGCAAGACGTCAGCGTCGACGACATCGTTCCCTCCTCTTCGAACACAATCACACCCAGTGGATTAAACCGTTAGGTACAGCAAGAAATTGGGTGGGTGACCATGGGCAATCTTACTTTTTGCTAGGAAAGCCTACACAAGTTACAGGTTCTTGTCCCTGACAGTATTCTATATATATATCCACACCAAGGTAGGAGGATGGACTTATTTTATTATTTAGCAAAATTGTATACATCAATGTGCTAACACCTTATTCTACAAGTTACATAGTGGGAACAAAATTCAGCAGTTTCCCCTGATATCTACCATCACACCGATAGGTTACATACATAAATTCTGTCACCCTTAATGGGAGGGTTTAGTAGGAGAATGGAGATAAAGTCCCTTAGGTTCATCAGCTACAGGAACGGATTTGGATCCAAAAGAGCTGGCATAACTTCAGTAATTATCACCTCAAGACTGCCTATCCCATACACTGATTATTTTTCTTATTTATTCGATTTACGAAACACTAGAACCTTTATTATTCACCGCTTTAAAAATATTCAAGAACTTCATCAAATTTACACTATCAATGACTGTACTACAGAATCAGACCAACTTTCCCCCTACCTCTATGGGTTCATGAAAGGTAAAAAGTGTGCAGAACTGTATTTCCACCTTTCTCACTGCACACACCTACTAGTTTTACCACTTTTCTTTATCTAAAATCTGCATTTGATATTGCGAACAGAACCGTTATACTACATGAACTAGCCAAAATGAATATTGGTGGTAGCTTACTCTGCTGGATAATAGGATACCTGTCAAAGAGTATCCTCTGTCCTTTACCAAGGCTTCAGAAGTGATTCTGAAGAAATGTCTTTAGGTACACCGCAGGGAGGAGTTCTTAGTCCCATGCTATTTAATATTCTGATTAATGCTCTCCTAAATGCTCTACCTGCCTCACCTAAACATAGCTATAAGTTATGCTGATGATATCATGATCCATACAACAGGGCATAAGAAGATGAATACCATTCTTAATGAAGTTCAAGCAATTTGTAATCGACTAGGCCTCACAATATCTTCCTCTAAAACAAAGATTAACAAGCAAACGACATCCCCCACCCATCTATTTGCAGGGTGAAATCATTAGCTACGTTAAAACTTGCAGATATCTTGGTGTAGATGTACCCTTTAACAAATCCACTATACCACAACTAAACAAGAAATGCAAAGCTAGGCTAAATGCTCTCAAAGCTGTTGCTGGCTTCAATCCCAACTAAGGTGCTAATGTGAGAATCGTGAGAATGATGTACATAGCCTATGTTAGGTCCTTAATTGACTATGCTGCTCCCATGTTGATATTAGCTAGAGAAAGTTCTCTCCGACCCTTGGAGTTAATGCAAAATGAAGCTCTCAGGATTATTCTTGGCTGTCCCAGATCTACAAAAGTTCTTAACATGAGGAAGGAGCTTGGTATTTCTAGTATCAGTGATAGGATTGTTGAAATTAACACTGTACTCGGTATTAGAATGTTGAGAAACGAACCAGACACTGTCACAGTGAATCTTACCAAGTGTCTAGAGGTAAATGCACACAGATCTAAATGGATTGTGAAAACGTGCAATTGCATTAAGCTTTATAACCTACATGAACTGTATCACTGTAGGCAACAAGAGCATTTCACCCCTCCATGGAAGATGTGTTCATTTAATATCACATACCTACAAGTCCCTCCCAAGAAGCTCATTGCTAGTAATCCCTTCCTTAAATCTCTTGTTATAGCAACTGCTAAAGAAGAAATTTCTCACCTAGCCGGTAGTAATAAGTTATCACAAGTTATACACACTGATGGATCTAAACAGGAGTCTTCTGGCAGGGCTGCATCTGCTCTTGTTGCCACCTCCCTAGTTAAGAACGATAATAAATTTGTTGAGTTAGGCATAAGAATTAACAACTGGGCGTCTACACTGCAAACTGAATTGTTTGCAATCCTAATGGCGCTAAAGCTAACCTATGACACTGAGCTTGACTATCATCATTACTGATTCTATGTCATCATTGAAGGCTCTTGACTCGTATAATGACTCCGCAGTACATATCCATGTCATCGCCCAGGAGAGTGAGCAAATTTAGACAAAATGGGGGGGGGGATTATTTCTTCCGAAAAATGGTGGGTTCTTAGACAGGAAAGCATCCTGTGGGGCGAGTGGCATCCCTCCCAGAGAAGCTTTCTATATTCCTAGGCAGAACCCCCCCCCCTCTCCGGTTAATAAGGTTACAAAGCTTGGCGGGGGGGGGGGGTGAAGCGATACAAGGGGATGGTGGCTATGCCTTGGAATCAAGAGCCTTTCATCAAGACCCTGGCAGCAACAGACACTAAGAGGGGAGAGCGGAAAATACTCGAAGTTGTGCGAGGGTAAAACTAGCTCCTAGTGTTTCCTACGAGCTACTCGCCTGTGTGAATGCAGAAGTCAAGCGTAGCACACACTAATTATCCAGTCCGACCACATTCTCAGTGGTGGCAACTTAGGAGTCACTGCACTGATTTTTTTTTCAATAAATTCATTCTACTTTTATATCTTTGGTCACTATAAATACTGCATTAATACTGTGTACAATGCTAGCGGCTACCAGTAGCATACATGCAACTGGGTCTATACCTCTGCACACAACATTCCACACGTGAATGAAAAAAAAAGTTCCGACCCAGGATGGACCAACTACAGGCCGGTGGGCCACTCATATTACATAAATAGCAATTTCTAATACTGCGAGGTATCTGATCAATTTAGAACTTTAACACGTCTTCGCCCTCACACAGGCTAGTTCATTATTATTATAATAAAAAAGAAGCGCTAAGCCACAGGCTAGTTCAAGTATACCTGGATGATCTTTTAGTCTGGCCCGCAAACAGATCTTTTGTATATATACCCTCTTGTGAGCTATCAGCTAATTTTATCAATTTTTGAATCCATGTAGCTTCCACTGGAGTTTACCTGGAGTTTACCTGGAGAGAGTTTCGGGGGTCAACGCCCCCGCGGCCCGGTCTGTGACCAGGCCTCCTGGTGGATCAGCGAATGATCAACCAGGCTGTTGCTGCTGGCTGCACGCAAACCAACGTACGAGCCACAGCCCGGCTGATCAGGAACTGACTTTAGGTGCTTGTCCAGTGCCAGCTTGAAGACTGCCAGGGGTCTGTTGGTAATCCCCCTTATGTGTGCTGGGAGGCAGTTGAACAGTCTCGGGCCCCTGACACTTATTGTATGGTCTCTTAACGTGCTAGTGACACCCCTGCTTTTCATTGGGGGGATGGTGCATCGTCTGCCAAGTCTTTTGCTTTCGTAGTGAGTGATTTTCGTGTGCAAGTTCGGTACTAGTCCCTCTAGGATTTTCCAGGTGTATATAATCATGTATCTCTCCCTCCTGCGTTCCAGGGAATACAGGTTTAGAAACCTCAAGCGCTCCCAGTAATTGAGGTGTTTTATCTCTGTTATGCGCGCCGTGAAAGTTCTCTGTACATTTTCTAGGTCGGCAATTTCACCTGCCTTGAAAGGTGCTGTTAGAGTGCAGCAATATTCACTAAATGAATTCACTAAATGAATTGAACAATTAGACTAGGCGCTTTCTAACGTCTGTTTACTAGTTAGTGTTCAGCTTCCATATATACATCATGACCATGTCTCGCGTCTTGCTACGGAGGGTCAAGCCTCCACCACCTGTGCTGAAAAACTTTGGGGATTTAGTACTCCCCAGAAATATTACCCATGTCCACCCTGTCAGTTCCCCAAAGGTATTTTACGTCATCGGGCACAGAAGTGTACTAGATAGGAACATGTTATAATTATAGTTATTAGAAAACGCTAAAGCCATCGTGATGCTACAGCTCCCAGGGAGCTATATAAATTATGCAAAATAGTGGGTAGCATTAAATCATCGCAAAAAGTTCTTTAGAGCCCTTCGTCAGCATCCCCCCCATCCTTCCCCCTTCTCTCTTCGAAGGGAACGGAATACAAGTGGAGAGTCACACAACGGATGTTAGTGTTGGTGGCCTTGTCAAGGGACCAAGATGTGGCCACACCTGCCTCACCCATAGCAAGGGGGGGACGAGAACAGCCAGTACGTGGTGGGGACGGACAGGAAGCCTACCCACAATAAGTGGCAGGCATAGAAGAGAGGAGCGGCAATTTTACTTAGGCACAGGTACACATACGTTACTATTATTAATACATCCACGAACAAGTGATTTTAAGCAAATAACTGCACTGACCAAGACTCGAACCCTCGAAGTTTAACACGCCACCCTCGTAGCCTGTCAAAATTCGAGACGCCCTAAACCACCAATGTCACATCAGGTGCCTAGTAGCACTGGACACGTCACTCCTGATGTGGACATACGTGGCTGTGGAGCGACATGTCCAGTGTTACTTGGCACTAGATGAATGTGACACTGGTGGTTGTGGTTTAGGGAGTCTCAAATTTTGACAGGCTACAAGGGTACAGTGCTAAAGTTAGAGGGTTCGAGTCTAGGCCAGTGCAGGTGTTATACGTTACTATGTATAGTAACAGTACTTTTGTAAATTGCCCAAGATAACCCCGAAGTCAAACCTACTTATTTCCACTGGGGTCCTCGTAATAGCTTATTTAAAGCTTAGCGGTAACTTACAGTAGAAATCAGTCATAATAACCATAAAAATAAAGCGGCTAAGTAACAACTGTGAAAATCAATTACAGTAAAAGGATACACAGTAGGAATAAAGTGAGTTATTTACATGAACATTAAATGAAGAGGAGCAGCTTACAATAATAGGTACACGAATGTTAACTATACAAGAAATCACATCCCTAGAGTGGGAGAAAAGGAAAAAAAAAAAAACAGAAGCGGGTCATTAAAAAATCTGCAGGTACAGGAGGATGGGTGTGGTGGGTAGTAGAGGAAGGCCAGCATAATTAAGGATGAGGCAAGAGGTTGGGTGGGGCAGGATACGCACCCACCCCCATAGAGATATCCTTGGCGAACCATTCTCGCACCAAGAGCGATACACCTGCACTTAAAACATTTACTGGTGCTGCTCGGCCAGTGTTGCCAGACTGGTCACCTATAAAGTTGCTAAAACTCAATTAACAAAAGTAATAAATCTTAATTAAGTACAAGATAGTTACCGCATTACATTCAAGATATTGCCTTGTAAAGTTCATGATTTTAAAACTAACTAAATTTTAAACCTGACAGTAAAGATTTTGGGTTAAGTACCTGGTAGGTAAAAAGGGTGTAGTGTAAAGAACTTGCTCAAGATCATTAACATAAAACAAAAGATTACGAAACCTAATATGTCAGCTGTACTGTACTTTTTTTTAACCAGCTGAGCTTTCTCTCCCGTTTGTGCATTTAGTGTATATAGACTGCGCCTGGTCAGACCACGCTCCTTCCTACAACACAAATACGCCAAGGGAAACGCCATTTAATTTCATTTAAAATACTTATTAAAATTTCTGAGTCCCTATTAGTGGAATGTGCTTTAGAGGTTTCCACACCTGTAAATTGGACCTACTTTATGCCATTTTAAATTTATACGGTCATGAATAATATATATTTTTCAGGCCAAAATTTATAAATTTCATAATATGCGCAAGTAGGGTGGTAATATTTAAGATAATCTATAAAGTGTGTTTATCCCAGTCATAAGTTGAAAGATGATGTCCCTGGTTGACGATATGAACATTTTCCCGTTATATATAAAATACAAGAAAGTGTCCCTTGCTTCATTCAGGCAATATTTTGTTCCTTTTAGCGAAAATAAACCCGCTGCTGGACTGCAATGGTTTGAGATCAGTACTACCACCCTCTTATTGATATCAACAAATCCGGGGGTGCCATAGGCCTATCAGCCGAATGAGTTTACCCTGATTAATTTCTAGTATTAATCATCTTAGAATTTCATTAAACGGGGAAATTTTCACATGTAAAGGGAGTTGTCCCGAAATTAGATGTATGGTTTGAATTAAATTTAAATGTCCTGGTCAATAACTCAGGAAGTATCTCCAGGGAGGGATTGTACGAGTGTTCCCCCTCCCCTTTCCCCTGGCTAGCACATCTTTCAGAGATGTGAAGTATTTTGTGCATTGAGAAAAGGCCTTAATATCCATCTTTAATGGTTCATCTCTCTCTGCGGACAAAATATTGTTATCGAAACCTAACCAGAAAAGAAGCCAGTGTTAAATTTAAGCTCTACAACGTGTAAATATCTACGTCGGATAGCTGGCGTCTATCTGTATGCTACGAAAGCCTTTTCTGATATACCCAAAAGACCACCAGATATTTACAAAGTAACAGGAGGTTTAAGACGATTTGGGCCGTCTATACATCTTGCCCTAACCATGATGCTTCCCACATACAGGTATCCATTTATTATACGAACTGGGGATACTTTATACACACAAAAATTTTAATATATATACATATATACATATATATATTATATGCAATAAGATCACAGTAAACAGGTGATTTCAGAATATGCAAAACAACCACTCTGAAAGAATAGAGAAATTCCAAGCGCTTTCGTGACTACTCACATTATCAAGGAACTATGAAAGTAAAGCATCCAAGGAAGCTATATAAGGGGTCTGGCCGGCACCTCTATCAGATCCCACAACGGTTTAAACACCTGACGCGCGCCGACCCAACTTGGATAGGTCCTTGGCACAACTCACCCCACAAACTATTCTACCCAAGAAATAAGAAATTTTAAAGATTATTTGTCCAGTGTATTATTAAATTCTTCCCAAATTCTATTAATTATAAATGGATCTAATTTATATAAACCAAAGGAAATATTCATATTATTGTCAAAACTGCTTTTTATGAAACAAGATTCAATTATATTCCTGTCGACCATGGACTTGCTTGATACTACTTTCTCAACTTTTTGAAAATCAATTGGATGGTTAAAATCTCTTACATGAATAAATAGAGCATTGGAATCTTGTCCAGTTCTAATGCTATATTTATGTTGTTTTAATCTTAGTTCGAGATTTTTACCAGTTTGACCGTAATAAACTTTATCGCAAATTTTACAAGGAATCTTATAGACACATCCATCAGCATTTTGGGGGGAATTCTTTATCAAAAGTTTTTTTTACTGTATCAAGATTTTTGAATACAACTTTAATATTAAAAGTCTTAAGAAGAGAAGGCATATCAACCAAGTTTTCATGGTAAGGGAGAACCAACATATTTTTAGTTGAATAAGGCTGGTTGTCCCTTTTTGGATTGTAAAAAGTATTTCTAGCAACTTTAAAAGATTTATCAATTACATTTCTTGGGTATTTTAAATCATTACCTATTTCATAAATTTTGGATATTTCCTCATCTATGAACTCAGGACTACAAATTCGTAAAGCTCTCAGAAACATTGATGAGAAAACAGACAGTTTGACTATCTTGATGCGAGGAATAATAGTGGACATAGGAACAGTTATTAGTAGGTTTTCTGTAAATTTTAAATTTGAATTCATTATTACCCTTAATAATTAAAACATCTAGAAAAGGCAATGAGTTATTTTCTTCAAACTCAACAGTAAAGTTTATTGAATGGGCTAAGCTATTTAATTTTCCAAGGAAATGGTGTATATCTACATTTTTGGGCATAAGACACAAAATATCATCAACATATCTGAACCATTTAGCTCTATTAGGGAGGATTGTGTTAAGTAACCTTGTTTCAAAAAATTCCATGTATAGGTTACTAAGAACAGGTGAAAGAGGATTTCCCATTGCCATACCAAACTTCTGAGTGTAAAATTTATCATTAAATACAAATTTTGCATCAACAATGCAAAGTTTAATAAGTTTAATGATAGTAGGAACTGGCAATGGTAAATCATAGTTAACGAGTTCTTCAGATAAGAAACTTAATAAATCATCAACAGGAACTTTCGTAAACAAGGAAGTAACATCAAAACTAACCATGTTAAAATCATTTAAGTCAGTCAAGGAGCTTAATTTATCAACCAAGTCTATGTTGTTTTTAACATTAAAGTTAGAAATTTTGCCAACAATAGGGCTCAAAATATCAACAAGCCATTTGGATAATTTATATGAAACTGACCCTATGGAGCTAATAATTGGTCTGACTGGATTCTCTATTCTTTCAGAGTGGTTGTTTTGTATATATATATATATATATATATATATATATATATATATATATATATATATATATATATATATATATATATATATATATATATATATATATATATATATATATATATATAAACTTTCATGTATGTATTTTACTGAACGAGAATTGAACCCGGGTCCTTTCAGTTGCTAGTCGAACGCTCTACCAAATATAGATCACACTGATATTGTTCCCTGTGTTAGACAACTGGCAGTCGATACGTATCGTCAGATACAATAATATCAGGACATTTTTTGCATGTAATACACGTCAGCCTCGGCTGTGGCACTGCATTACAAACGTTAGGAGCTTCCGTGGTAAACCTACGCACATACATCAGTGGTTTGCTCATCATGTTAATAGAATGTAAATGGTTGCCAATGTATGCACCAGGGCTCCATAATTCATTTACACAATTTTTTTGAACAACAATTACCTCTTATTGTGTTTTCATATTATTCATTAAATCTTAAAAGATTTAAATTAAAATCTTGCGAAACAAAGATGCAAGAGTAATTATAACCATTTCTGGTCCAGGCTGAAGTACTTACGTGTGATACAACCTGTGGTCCGGGGACCCCTGGGGGTCCGCAAAGGTGGTACTGGGGGGGGGGGGTCCCCTGAACCAAGTTCAAAATTTCAAGAAGCTGCAGTGTAAAATATATAATTACTCACGATTAAGGCTGACAAAGAAACTTTCACGATTTCAAAGCGGATTTCAAATCTGCAGGAATAGTCTAATTTTTTAGACGCTCTTTTAAACCTGATTCATTTACTCTTAAAACTGTGCCACTGAACCTGGAATTCGGAAATGTCAAAGTAGCACCAACAATCTCATTCAACAAGTTTTTTTTTTTTTAATACCGTCATACTCAGTTTCTTTTAATCGAGAGATGAAACCGGGAAAACGAGTTTGTTGCTAGTTAATAAAACCGGCTTGTTGAGTATACAGACTTCAAAAGCCTGGGGTCCGTGGGAAAATTTAAATAAAAGGGGGTCCTTAGTGGTGAAAAGGCTGGAAACTACTTCACTATATGCACAAGCATTCAATAACATGCCAGTCTGGTGTTTTGACTTTCTTCGAATACAAACCACAATCTCATAAATGGATCCCGACAAGTATACCGACTAAATCGCTCGTGCTGCAAATGCTAAAATATCCAACATTACAAAAAAATTAGAATTCAAGATACCCGACTGCAACTTTTTCAAGGAATGGGCAGAATTTGGACTAAGAGTACCAATCCTTTACCTAACTGAAGCAGTCAATTCTCAGATTTGAGGAGCTCTCTGACCATGTCGACTGTAGAGCTATCTCATATCCAGTCTGCCTATAATTTGATGCTCTCATTACCTTTCTCTTTCCTCTAATTTTCTTACACAACCTCCAAATTAGTTTCCCAGCCTCTGCAATTTCCCTTCAGAATCTCTTCAAAGAACTGTCATCGGCAAAAGAGCAAATAACTCCCACTCTGTACCAGAGTTACTATCTTTTAATCACACACCTCTCCAACACCCTAGCATTCACTTTACAACCTCTTCTTTAAATGCTAAATAACCATAATGAGATCATACATCCTTGGTTACGTATTACTATTGCTGGAAAAAAATCTTACCCCCCTCCCCACATACCTTAACCTGCGCTTCACTTTCCACGTATAGCTTTTTACCGTTTTAAGTAAAATCTTATTGCAAACATTTGTGACATCTGCCACATTCCTCCCCTATCCACCCTATCCTATGTCTTTTCTATATCCCTAAAGAGCAATACAAAAAAAAATTCCTACCATTATCTGAAGGGCGTTATACATCCATGCCCAATTCAAGAAATCACTGCTCTCCCCCTCCAGCATTCAACAACTCAGTCTTCCATTTATCTCCCCAGTACCTCCACATCTAATGGCTTTCCTCTAAATCCACTTTTCCATAGGATTTCTCGGCGTTTTGACCTCCAAAATTCCTATTCTCAGCAAAATTTGTTGATAAAAACTGATAGATTATAGAGGCATGGGCGTTTGTGGGAAACAATCAGGCTGCAGCATTAGGGTTAAAAACAGCAGTTATTACCGGGATACCTCAGGGATATGTTTAAAAGACAATATTCAAAATAAAGTTGCTAGTAATGGCAACTCAATTGATCAACAAAGAGACAGTAGAGGGCAACGAGTGACTAGCTCCCTTAAGGTTTACTATACAAATAGTAGGAGTCTAAGAAATAAGACAGATTAGCTAAGATTACTTGCAAGTGTAGGTAATATAGATATTGGTATAGCAGAGACCTGGTTTAACCTGAAAGAAATGCCGTCTGAATGCAACATACAGGGTTATAAACTATTCCACACTTATAGGGTCAACAGGAAGGGTGTTGTCTTAGACATATAAGATTGGAAACATCGAACACAATCTGTTTGGCTACAGTTTCTCGAGGGACGTGACAAATTAATTTTAGGTGTGATTTATAGGCCCCCCAAACCTTGATAGGGAGTGTTATGGGACGAAATTCATAAGGCATCTAGATATGAAAATGTTGTGATAATGGGAGATTTTAACTTTAGACAAATTGACTGGAACAATGTGACAGGAAATCTTGAGTCTAGTGACTTGATACGGTTCAGGATTGCTTTTTAGAACAGGTTGTGACAGAACCAACTAGAGGAAATATCTGCTTGACTTGGTTCTTGCCAACAAAGATTCACTAATTAATAATCTTGAGGTTAATGACGAGCATGGGGAAAGTGATCACAAATCACTTAGTTTCAATATATCATGGAATTACCCAGATAACTGCAATCAAATCTGTCCCAGACTTTCGCTTGGCCGACTTCATGGGACTAAAATTACCTGGGCGGGATAAATTGGGATGTCCTGACTATGGGCCAGGTAGGTGATCTTGGTTGCCAATATGACTTTTCAGGGCATAGTTCTAGCTGCCCAGACAACTTTTGTTCCGCGTAGGGAAATTAGATCTAACAAAAATGATCCCAAATGGATGAATAGATTAAAACATCTCAGTGGTCAAAAGAGGCATATATAGGCGTATCAAAAGAGATGGGCAGTTAAGAAATCAATATATTCAATTAAAGAGAAATAAAGAAAGGAACAAGAAAAGCAAAAACGGATTATGAGGCTAAGGTCAAAGGACACAAGTGCAACTAATGTGACATTTTACTGTGGCAACGCTTCGCTCTCCAGGAGCTTTATCAGGCCATTACGCCATCAAGCCATTGGCTTGATAAAGCTCCTGGAGAGCGAAACGTTGCCACAAAATGTCACATTAGTTGCACTTGTGTACTTTTACTTTACATAGTCGGTAATTCTACCAACTTTATTACGAGGCTAAGGTCGCAAGGGATTCAAAGACTAACCCAAAAGGGTTCTTTCAGATATACAGAAGTAAGATTAGGGACAAGATTGGCCCACTTAAGAGTAACTGGTCAGATCACCGAGTGATAAGGAAATGTGAAATTCTCAATACCTACTTCCTCTCAGTTTTCACCCAGAAAAATACTAGCAATATTTCTGAAATAATAGATTATGTAGAACAGGATGATAAACTATGCACGATTGCGGTAACTAGTGACATGGTCCTCAGACAAAGAAACTAAAACCTAACAAATCCCCAAGTCCTGATGAACTGTTTGCAAGGGTGTTAAAGGAATGTAAAGAGGAACTTAGCATACATTTGGCTAATCTTTTTAACATATCACTACAAACTGGCATAGTGCCTGATAAGTGGAAAATGGCAAATGTAATACCTATTTACAAGGCAGGTGACAGGTCCTTGGCTTCGAACTATAGACCAGCAAGCCTTACCTCCATAGCGGGAAAATTTATGGAATCAATTGCCGAAGCAATTCGTAGCCATCTTGATAGATTAATTAATGACAACACGGTTTTACAAAAGGGGCGTTCCTGTCTTACGAATTTACTAACTTTTTTCACTAAGGTGTTTGAGGAGGTAGATCATGGTAATGAATATGATAGTGTATATGGACTTCAGCAAGGCTTTCGATAGAGTTCCACACCAGAGGCTATTGAGGAAACTTAAGGCACACGGAATAGGAGAAATTTTTTCCGGGGTAGGGGCATGGCTGACATAGGCAGCAGAGTTTGCATAAATGGGGAGAAATCAGAATAGGGGCACGTCACAAACGGTGTTCCTCAGGGGTCAGTGTTGGGCCCGTTGTTCACAATTTGCATAAACAACAGAGGGAATAAATAGCGACATAAGCAAATTTGCTGATGACACCAAAATAGGCCGTCCAATTCATTCTAATGAGGACACTAGAGCACTCCAGGATTTGAATAGAATGATGCAATGGTCGGAGAATTGGCAGATGCAGTTTAATATTGACAAATGCAAAGCTCTAAATGTTGGACAGGTAAATAACCATGCCACAAACTAAATAATGTAGATCTTAATACTACTGATTGCGAAAAGGGATTTAGGAGTTCTGGTTAGCAGTAATCTAAAACCAAGAAAACAGTGCATTAGTGTTCGCAATAAAGCTAACAATTCTTGGCTTCATATCTAGAAGTATAAATAATAGAAGTCCTCAGGTTGTTCAACTATATATCCTTGGTTAGGCCTCATTTAGACTATGCTGCTCAGTTCTGGTCACCGTATTACAGAATGGATATAAATACTCTGGAAAACGTACAGAGGACAAAGATGATCCCATGTATCAGAAATCTTCCCTACGAGGATAGACTGAGGGCCCTGAATCTGCACTCTCGAAAGGCGTAGAATTAAGGGAGACATAATCGAGGTGTATAAACGGAAAACAGGAATAAAGGGGATGTAAATAGCGTACTGAAAATTTCCAGCCAAGACAGGACTCGCAGCAATGGTTTCAAGTTAGAAAAATTCAGATTCAGGAAGGATATAGGAAAGCACTGGTTTGGTAATAGAGTTGTGGATGAGTGGAACAAACTCCCTAGTACAGTTATTCATGCTAAAACGTGTAGTTTTAAAAATAGGTTAGATAAATACATGAGTGGGTGTGGGCGAGTGTGAGTTGGACCCGACTAGCTTGTGCTGCTGGGTCTGGTGCCGTGCTCCTTCCTTGAGTGGAGGTGACGAGACTGGGTGGGTCATTGGGCTAATCCGGGGGGGGCGGGGGGGGGATGGACCTGCTCCGCACGAGTCAGTAGGCCTGTTGCAGTGTTCCTTCTTTCTAATGTTCTTAAAACTTCTCCCACTCAGCCTCTCCTTTTGCACTCCCTCACCACTCAACCTCTGTTACTTTCCATATACTCTTACGTTAAGCTTAGTTTTGTCATTGCATGCACCAAACTTAATATCTATGCGTCACGAGCGGTGTTCCACAGGGGTCAGTGTTGGGCCCCCCTGCTGTTCACAATCTACATAAACGACATAGATGAGGGCATAAAGAGCGACATCGGCAAGTTTGCCGATGACACCAAAATAGGCCGTCGAATTCATTCTGACGAGGACATTAGAGCACTCCAGGAAGATTTGAATAGACTGATGCAGTGGTCGGAGAAGTGGCAGATGCAGTTTAATATAGACAAATGCAAAGTTCTAAATGTTGGACAGGACAATAACCATGCCACATATAAACTAAATAATGTAGATCTTAATATTACGGATTGCGAAAAAGATTTAGGAGTTCTGGTTAGCAGTAATCTGAAACCAAGACAACAGTGCATAAGTGTTCGCAATAAAGCTAATAGAATCCTTGGCTTCATATCAAGAAGCATAAATAATAGGAGTCCTCAGGTTGTTCTTCAACTCTATACATCCTTGGTTAGGCCTCATTTAGATTATGCTGCACAGTTTTGGTCACCGTATTACAGAATGGATATAAATTCTCTGGAAAATGTACAAAGGAGGATGACAAAGTTGATCCCATGTATCAGAAACCTTCCCTATGAGGATAGACTGAAGGCCCTGAAACTGCACTCTCTAGAAAGACGTAGAATTAGGGGGGATATGATTGAGGTGTATAAATGGAAGACAGGAATAAATAAAGGGGATGTAAATAGTGTGCTGAAAATATCTAGCCTAGACAGGACTCGCAGCAATGGTTTTAAGTTGGAAAAATTCAGATTCAGGAAGGATATAGGAAAGTACTGGTTTGGTAATAGAGTTGTGGATGAGTGGAACAAACTCCCAAGTACCGTTATAGAGGCCAGAACGTTGTGTAGCTTTAAAAATAGGTTGGATAAATACACGAGTAGATGTGGGTGGGTGCGAGTTAGACCTGATAGCTTGTGCTACCAGGTCGGTTGCCGTGTTCCTCCCTTAAGTCAATGTGACCTGACCTGACTAGGTTGGGTGCATTGGCTTAAGCCGGTAGGAGACTTGGACCTGCCTCGCATGGGCCAGTAGGCCTTCTGCAGTGTTCCTTCGTTATGTTCTTATGTAACATATGTGGTTCTTAAACCTTAACTAGCCCAAAATAAGGATCATAAAAATACATTAAGTGATAGACTAAAGCGCATCACGGTTAGCTTAAAACAAAATCAACCTGGTTTCTAAAATTGATAAAAAATTCAAATTTGTTTGCTGTTATTAATGTCAACAGACATCCCTATATGGGAAGAGATCCAACAGGCATCTCGGTAATTACATTAGCCAAAAAAATTATTTTTTATCCACTTCAGAAACCAAATTAATCGTGTTAAGATTACTTAACTCTAGTCCGTAAAGTTTTTTTTTAATTCTTACTGTCAATATTTTTTATATTTTAGGTTTAAAAAAACCACACGATATGTCACCTAACACTTATGTACGAGTATTCCATATTCCACTAAGCACAAACATTAAGTAGTGCATGCAATGACAATCCAAAATAAATTACATGCACAACAGATTTCCACGAGGTCATACAGATTTTAAGGTTGGTTTTGAAGATTGAGACACTTATGCAGCATATGGGAATCTTTATTCAGGAAACGTTTCGCCACACAGTGGCTTCATCAGTCCAATACAAAGAGGAAGGCGTAAGGAGAGGAGGAGTATGAGGTAATCAGTCCCTCAGCCTGGAGTCGATGTGTTCAGTCCATCAATCTTGTAGAATGTACAGCATATCGACTCCAGGCTGAGGGACTGATTACCTCATACTCCTCCTCTCCTTACGCCTTCCTCTTTGTATTGGACTGATGAAGCCACTGTGTGGCGAAACGTTTCCTGAATAAAGATTCCCATATGCTGCACAAGTGTCTCAATCTTCAACTTGTCGGTTTTTCAAACCATTCATCACAAAGGTTGGTTTTGCTCGTGTTCACTACCTCTCACCAGTGGTCGACCATCAAATTGATCGTCCGATTTCCCCGATATTTCTTCTCCGCGATGTGTCTGAAACCTTTCACGGTGGATCTCTTTCACAAACTGTACATGTTGAAGCAAAACTAAGTTTAGATTTTAATTCACCGTCCCAAAATTAGAATGTTTTTAAATGTGAATCGAAACCAGTTGTCCAAAATTATAAAACACGAAGGAAGAAAAGCCAGAGCCGTGGGTAATCTTAATACAAGGTGTCCCACAGTTAGCGGCACGTCAGGTTACAAGAGCACCTGTGAACTGGTGGCTATGAGTGAGGAGTGTGCCTGATCCTTAGTCTAAGTGGCAACTCTTATTAAAAGGAGTGTCAAGCACGCACGTCCTGCTGAATCCTGTGTAACTATACAAATAATCCTCACGTAGGAGAGAGAAACTTATGATTACGTTTCGGTCAGATTTGGTTTCAAATTGTTGAAGTTGGATCGAAACGTCTTCAGTTTCCCCTCTTAAGTGAGGGTTATTTGTGAGGAAATGGTATGGTGATACCGACAAGATGTGGAAAAAGACACTTGTGTACAGTTCAGGACATTTATTAAAGGAAACGTTTCGCCACGAGTGGCTTCTTGGTTATTTATGTATTGTTCGAGTCACAGTATACCTGGAGGATGTTCCGGGGGTCAATGCTCCCGCGGCCCGGTCCATAACCAGGCCTCGCTGTGGAGTTTTGAAAGTTTTACACATGAATCACGTCCCTTTTTTTCCAGGTGTTAGAACATACGTAGCACATCTGGGCATATTTCTTCTTAGTAGAAGGAAGTCGTGTTTGTTATGTAGTGCTTTAAAGCATGGTTCAGACATGGAAGTTAATGCTTTTCGATGAACGGTTGGTTTAGGACCCTTTATATTTATCAGTGATTTGCTTTATGACATTTCCATGTATTTTTGGTACGTTGGTTACTGCCAGCCGGTATTGTGACTTCTTTCCTACATACTTGGTTGCCGGTCTTCACGACCCATGGATTGCTGGAATCAGCAAACTACTCAAAGAGCGCTACCACGGTAAAGTGACCCAGCTCGGGGAGTAAAGGGCCACTACATGCATCTTAAAATGGAATATAAAATATACAAGAGCCTATCAGAACATACCGTTTCCTAGATGCAAAACGCTGTCTTAAACATCGCAGTTATTTATGCACTACACCTTCCGTAAAACAATTTGAGAATGGGATTGATAATGTTTTTACACGAGGGAGTAGTTTCAAATCAAAAGCCCCTCACCGGCATTGGGGTAATCTTCACCTCCCCCCCCCCCCTCATCCCGTCTACCCTCTGACAACAACAGTTCATCTCCAGTGACAATCAAGTTTAATTATGTTTTGCTTCATATCCGGTCTAGCAGCCACTTGGCGTTCAACTACCAGCATGCCGCACACCTGCCTTGGCACCCAGACATTGGGAGACGGTACACTAACTAGTGTTCCAGTGGAGCACTACACAACTGACCCAGGACACGTGTATCCCAGTGCAACACTATACAACTGCTCACCTAGAACACATTTATCCCACTGCAGCACCATAACACTGACCCAGGACACTAGCCTGTCAGTTATCTCAATGAAGCAGTAATGCTATTCTACTACGCCACAAGTTTCAGTGTTTGATACAGTACATTAAAAATGCAACTATGTAAATCATGACAAGACTAAAAAGATGTTTTAAAGATATGTCTACTTCATATTAAAAAAATTTAGTAATTTCTGAAATTAATTCCGTATGCAAGTCTTACCCATTTATATTTATGGGGAAGCGTTTATCACGGTTGGACCAAAAAGTCACAGGTATTTGTTTGTAATACAAGATGGTAGCTCTAATTCTTTGGATCAAGAGCTGTACCAATATTAATGTATCCAATTAAAGTAGAAGTATATTGTACATAAATCTGAAAATAATTTTATATAAAATAATGAAAAAGAAAATGAAGATTAATTTGAAGAGTTTATTGAAGATAAAAACTAGTATTTCTAGTTTACTTTTAAATTAATTCTTTAACAAAAGTTACAGACAATTTAGCTACACAACCCGACCCTCTTGTCAACCTTACAAACCCCTTTTAATATACAACTATAACAAGAAGTTATCCTTTAATCAGTAACAGCAGGTATCGCAGACTTCGTAACAGGTTGGAGACTTCAAATCTTTACCTCCATAATTAGCATATACGTGGCAACTCGCCAGAATCACCTCGCTTCCTTCCCCAGGATGCTACATATCTGCTAACATCTGGGGACCTATTCACTGTTAGGTATAAACAAACTTGCCTGACGTTCTCAACCCGCTCCAGAATCAACCATCACCTTCCAGAAGCAGCCAAATCTTAAGTCATAATTTAACTTCCCATAATATGGCAATTGTGAATAAAGGATTGCGAAAAATGACATGATTAGGTGCAAAATGTACATGTAACAGCATCTGGTGCATATTTAGTTGTTTGATCACAATTATACCACTATGTATACTTTATAACAAAGCTGGGATACCAAGCAGCACTGCTCATTTGTGGAGTCGAACTGCATGATTTCCAAAGACCAAAATTTTTTTGGTTACTAACAGGTTTAGCGTGCTGTCATCTATACCAATTTGCTGTATAGTGACTAACACTCGTGGGTATTATCACAATATAACCAAAAAATACAAATTATTAGTCAAAGTCTTAAACACAGTTCGTTCCACGTTTTATATTACGAGTCACATTTACGACATTTGAATCTCAGGGCTACTGATGCTGTAGTGTTGCTGTGATGAATTGCCTGTGCCGCTCAGACCTCCTTAAGGAGTTGGCGACCCAGCATCATGAGTGACAGGGTCTTACGGGACTACCCAATCAGAGGTTATGGGCCGAGGTACTAATGATGAAACTAGTTTTTCCGCAATGATCCAGAGCAAGGAATGATGAGAGGGGCTGCTGTACCTACCCGTCGACCTTGCCAGACTTTTAGGGGGAGTGTGCTTTGTTGGGTATAGTAGTAACTATCTAAAACAACGAAAGAGCAAGTTTTTAACCTGTACAAGCTTTGGCGTCTACTAGGAAAAATTTTCCCTTGTACAAGCTTAATATTCTAAAGGTTCAATTTTGCTTAGAAGCTGTATCACGAAAGATAATACCTTTAATTCACTGACCAGTGAAATTTTTCGACATGCATGGGATACCCAAGTGCTACGGTGTGCAAGTAATGACACCCTTAAGTAAAAGGTGCATTACACTTATTTGTCGTTGATGTACACAGCACATTACCGTCACTTCCTAATTACTAGGCTAAAGATATCTGAACTGGGAAATCTACGGCTGGGAGATTTTTAGTATTTACATCCCATGTAAATTAACATTTATGGGGAATCTTTAAACCTACTGGGGGTCACAGCGCCTAGGGAATGGGAGGTAGGTAGGTTCAGTCCTAAGAACTTGTTAAATTCCTTTACGAGGAGCCCCTCAACGTCATTAAAGAATTTCCTTTAATGGTACAGTCTGCTTAAAGTTTTCCTTGTAGAGCTGGAGTTACCACTTTGCTATTAAAGTTCTCAGAATAGACTACATAGTGTAAAAAAAATTAGGACGGCATCAAGTTTAAGAATCAACACGAGAAAGGCAGAGACGAAAGTGCAGTGAGAATCTACCAAGAAATCTCGGACTAGGACCATTCTCTACAAGTATAATAGAGCAGAAGGCTCTTACCATCATTCACTCTCTCTGGCATCAATACCATACTGTATTGAAAAATGGAATGGACATTTCAGAAAAAAAGGACGAGGACAGAGGTCATGACCTACCTACACCTACCAATACCTGGAGTAGGTTTAAGGGGGGGGGGGGTCGAAGTCCTGCGGCCCGGTCAGCGACCAGGCCTCGTGGTGGATAAGAACCTTATCAAGCAGGCTGTTTCTGTTGGCAGCACGTAAACTGACGTACTGTCAAGTACTTAGGTGCATGTAATGGTTGCCCGAAATGTTCTACATAATCAGAAGCTTTCTATATAGCATGTCAATGATGTCCGTTAGGTCAGTTTTTATTCATAAAAAAACTTAAGCGCTAAACCGAAGGGTTAATAAAAGAACTGCTACAACTACTCATTTAACTTGTCATCTGCCACTAATTTTACTTATACTGCGCTTCATGTGGATTGTGGCCAACCTGACATACTACTAAGTGGTTCCAAGATTTCCGTCAGTATATTCGTGGCCATTGCCTGAAGCGAGCTAGAACAAACGAATACTGGCCGTATTCATCTAACTGCTGCTACAAAAGGACTGAAATTGGTTAACAAATATAAGAGAAAAAATTCTGTTCACAACTGTGCAGGATTTGCGTACAAATTATATTCTTATAACGCTAATCCCGCGTTGGTCAATCTGTAGCTCTCATCCACACAGGAATACCCTCCCACCCACTTCAGTTGAGCGTTTCCCCTACTTTCATAGATTACTCTCCGGCGAGGGACAGTGTCAAAAGCCTCTTGACAATTTCATGCGGTCCACCCATCCTCTTCCTGGGTGATCTCATACAATACAATTCAATTAGGCTAGGAAAGACTTTCTTGCTTGAACCCATGGATTTTTTTATAACTTTCCCAAGGTAGTTTAATAACATGCACATTATATTACCAGAGTATGTATATCAAATCCTGTTTGGTAGTTCATCGCTTTGTCATTTTCAGTGTGAATGCAAACAATTTTATCCGGACTTATATTATGGTCTGCGTCTTTATTTTAAATCTAGTAAGAGACTTAGATTTCTAGCAAGTTTTTCTAGAATGCTAACATTTCTCCAAATATTAACTAGTTAATTTCCTTTCATCACCAGGAAGTACTTCTCTCGTCCTGTCCAAATTTTTTTTTCATTGTCATTTCCGCATTTTTCCCTGGCTTATCCTAAATTAAAATATTTTCCCTGAATTTTTTTTAACCTCCCCACCCTTTTATAGATTAAAACAAGAGATTTGTCTTTCAAATTAGTTTTCTAGGAATGAAAGAAGAGACTGCATCTGATGCAAAATACAGTATTAATCTGTTCCCATTCAGTTCAGGGTCTCCTCCAGTTTATTTCATTCCCTTTTGCTACAATCTTGCAGTTACACCAGGATGCAGTGATCCTAGCTCTTAGTTTTCGTAGTCTGCTCACTCAGTGAGCGCGTCTCTGGCAGAATATTAATGCTTACTCTCGTCACCCTATCCTTGGATCTGTAATATCTGAAGAGTAGTTTTCTGGATGCTCTCAGTTTAGTGGACAATACATCACACCACAAGATCTGTCGTCTGCTCCTTGTCAAGAAAAGTTTTTTTCTCCATCACCCTTAATTTCTTCCTCCTGCAGATTTACTTCGTATTGCGGTGATCGCGCGCTCGACTCAAGGACCCGGGATTGTATCCTGGAAGCGGCAGACGTAGGGGCAAGTAGAACACTTTCTGCCGTTACCTGGAAGTTAGTCTACTACTGTGGGGAGCATGGGAGCGAGAGACCACTTCCTATATCACTCAGGAGTTCAGCATCGTATTAACAGAAGTATTCGAGCTTATGAAGAAAACTAGAATTATATACGTAATGGCTCCCACCAAAGCAATTTACGTAGGAAATCCACCATCTTTCACAAATTCGTCCTAAGTTATATTTCTCAGACTTCATTCAATCTAGTTAATGCATTGTAAAAGTTTAGACTTTTGAACTAGGCTGAATCTTGAGGTTCTCTCATGTAAAAAAGATAATGGTCAGTTACCCGACCTGTAATTCAGCTCTGGTACCGAGCTGAACGGTTACGATGTCTTCAGGCTGACTGCCGTGAGGCCAGCCTGACAGAATGTGAAAGCTCAGACGGAGAAAGTGTCAACTTTAAACAGCGCGCTAAGATGGGTAAACAAGTCTGGGAGGTATTACCCGGTAGCTTTCCGAGGTACTTCCCGCAGCAAAGCATAAAGTGAAACCAAAGTACCGGAAATAGAACGCCGGAAGATGAAATCTGAAAAGACAGTTACTGCCAAGGTCTGAAGAATTAAAGCATTATCTAAGTAAATGGGCTACTTCGGGTTTTATATGTAAATAATTTTCAGTAAATTGAGATTTAGTTTTAAATTCAGATTTACAGTTAAAGGAGATAAGCAGTTACAGTTTACCTGCGATTAATGGTTTACCCTGGTGAGTAATGGGGGCTGCTAGTCTGCCACTTACAAGAGCTGTGCAAAAAGCAGAACTGGCAAAGTACTTCAGGGAAAAAAAAAAAAAAAGTGCTTTAACTTTTACGAATCCAAAAGTAATAGTAGTCATTTTTATACCACACTAAATTATAAAAGGGATTACTGTACATTATGCGTTGTTCTGGGCTCATTACCAAAGACAATTAATTGTATTAGAAAACAAAACAGTAACTGAACGTATTGTGAATCTTGCATATTAAGACAATCACAATCTAAACTCTGAGGCTTAGTAGTACAGGAATATGCTTGTGTAAAAGCTAAAATCACTTGCAAATTAAAGTAGGGAGCCGAGGATATCTAAATTACAGAAATTTTTTGTCTACAAAGTGAGCTTAAAAAAAAAAAAAAAAAAAAAAAAGTAAAATTCCTGCGTTAGAACAAACTGCCAAGTCACGCTACTGAAGCCGATTCATCGAGCAGCTTATTTAAAAGCTGTAGAAGTCCTACTTTTGAAGAGCTAATTTAAGACCTTACTAGCTCGAGAAGAAACCTTAATATTCTAAATGACCTTAATTTACACCAAGGTAAAAAATATTCACATCTTTAGGTCTCAGTCATGCTAGCCGTGACTCTTCCCATCCCTTAATTGTAAGACAAGATTTCGTTCGGATTTTTAACCGCGGAGGGTTAGCCACCCAGGATAACCCAAGAAAGTCAGTGCGTCATCGAGGACTGTAACTTATTTCCATTGGGGTCCTTAATCTTGTCCCCCAGGATGCGACCCACACCAGTCGACTAACCCAGGTACCTATTTGCTGCTAGGTGAACAGGACAACAGGTGTAAGGAAACGTGTCGAAATGTTTCCACCCGCCGGGAATTGAACCCGGGCCCTCCGTGTGTGAAGCGGGAGCTTTAGCTCCCGCTTCACACGAATTAAGAGTGATAAAATTATGGGTGTCATTGTTTTTAATGTAGTTAATTTACATATGCAGGAAGTAAAGACTTAAATTATTAGTCGGTTTGGTAAAATGAAGTATGGTTAGATTGGTAATTTTCAGATGTAGATGGAGGTGGGATGCGCGAGAGCCCAGCAGGAGTTAGTTTAGAGGCTGGCTGGCGTATTGGGGTTCAGGGGTACTAAAGATGGAGAAATGCAGTACATTTTGGGCAACTGGCATAAGGGTGAGAAGCTTATTAATCCAATGAAGATTTTTAAGGGAAACATTTGTGCACGGGATAAGGTAAATCTTTCTGGAGTTTACCTGGAGAGAGAGTTCCGGGGGTCAACGCCCCCGCGGCCCGGTCTGTGACCAGGCCTCCTGGTGGATCAGAGCCTGATCAACCAGGCTGTTGCTGCTGGCTGCACGCAAACCAACGTACGAGCCACAGCCCGGCTGGTCAGGAACCGACTTTAGGTGCTTGTCCAGTGCCAGCTTGAAGACTGCCAGGAGTCTGTTGGTAATCCCCCTTATGTATGCTGGGAGGCAGTTGAACAGTCTCGGGCCCCCGACACTTATTGTATGGTCTCTTAACGTGCCAGTGACACCCCTGCTTTTCATTGGGGGGATGTTGCATCGTCTGCCAAGTCTTTTGCTTTCGTAGCGAGTGATTTTCGTGTGCAAGTTCGGTACTAGTCCCTCTAGGATTTTCCAGGTGTATATAATCATGTATCTCTCCCGCCTGCGTTCCAGGGAATACAGTTTTAGGAACCTCAAGCGCTCCCAGTAATTGAGGTGTTTTATCTCCGTTATGCGCGCCGTGAAGGTTCTCTGTACATTTTCTAGGTCAGCGATTTCACCTGCCTTGAAAAGGTTCTGTTAGTATGCAGTAATATTCCAGCCTAGATAGAACAAGTGACCTGAAGAGTGTCATCATGGGCTTGGCCTCCCTAGTTTTGAAGGTTCTCATTATCCATCCTGTCATTTTTCTAGCAGATGCGATTGATACAATGTTATGGTCCTTGAAGGTGAGATCCTCCGACATGATCACTCCCAGGTCTTTGACGTTGGTGTTTCGCTATATTTTGTGGCCAGAATTTGTTTTGTACTCGGATGAAGATTTAATTTCCTAGTGTTTACCATATCCGAGTAATTTAAATTTCTCATCGTTGAAATTCATATTGTTTTCTGCAGCCCACTGAAAGATTTGGTTTGGCCTTGCAGTGTCTGTAATGGAAGACACTCATGCAGATTCGGGTGTCATCTGCAAAGGAAGACACGGTGCTGTGGCTGACATCCTTGTCTATGTCGGATATGAGGATGAGGAACAAGATGGGAGCGAGTACTGTGCCTTGTGGAACAGAGCTTTTCACCGTAGCTGCCTCGGACTTTACTCTGTCGACGACTACTCTGTTCTGTTAGTGAGGAAATTATAGATCCATCGACCGACTTCCTGTTATTCCTTTAGCACGCATTTTGTGCGCTACTACGCCATGGTCACACTTGTCGAAGGCTTTTGCAAAGTCTGTATATATTACATCTGCATTCTTTTTACCTTCTAGTGCATTTAGGACCTTGTAGTGATCCAATAGTTGAGAGACAGGAGCGACCTGTTCTAAACCCATGTTGCCCTAGGTTGTGTAATTGATGGGTTTCTAGATGGGTGGTGATCTTGCTGCTTAGGACCCTTTCAAAGTTTTATGATATGGGATGTTAGTGCTATCGTTCTGTAGTTCTTTGCTGTTGCTTTACTGCCCCCTTTGTGGAGTGGGGCTATGTCTGTTGTTTTTAGTAACTGTGGGACGACCCCCGTGTCCATGCTCCCTCTCCATAGGATGGAAAAGGCTCGTGATAGGGGCTTCTTGCAGTTCTTGATTAACACGGAGTTCCACGAGTCTGGCCCTGGGGCAGAGTGCATGGGCATGTCATTTATCGCCTGTTCGAAGTCAATTGGCGTCAGGATAACATCGGATAGGCTTGTGTTAACCAAATTTTGTGGCTCTCAAAAAATTCATTTTGATCTTAGACTCTCAGTCTGGTTAGCGGCTTGCTAAAAACCGAGTCATATTGGGACTTTAGTAGCTCACTCATTTCCTTGCTGTCATCTGTGTAGGACCCATCTTGTTTAAGTAGGGGCCCAATACTGGACGTTGTTCTCGATTTTGATTTGGCATAGGAAAAGAAATACTTTAGGTTTCTTTCGATTTCATTTATGGCTTTTAGTTCTTCCCGCGATTCCTGACTCCTAAAAGATTCCTTTAGCTAGAGTTCGATGCTTGCTAATTCTCTGACCAGTGTCTCCCTACGCATTTCAGATATATTGACCTCTTTTAGCCGCTCTGTTATTCTTTTCCGTCGCCTGTAAAGGGAGCGCCCGTCTCTATTTTACATCTACTACTCCTTTTTCTTAGAGGAAAAAGCCTTGTGCATACATTGAGTGCCACCAAGTTAATCTGTTCTAGGCATAAGTTGGGGTCTGTGTTGCTTAGTATATCTTCCCAGCTTATATCGGTTAGGACTTGGTTTACTTGGTCCCACTTATGTTTGTTATTGAAGTTGAATTTGGTGAATGCTCCCTCGTGACTGACTAGTTCGAAGGAACGCTTTTTAATTTCTTCAAACTAAATGTAGAAGACTGAGGTATGGGTGTATGACTAGTGCAATACCAGGAAAATAAAGTTTAGAAAATTCAGAAAGATAAGGAAAAATAGGGGGGGGGGGATATTTGCTGTACAGATACCCGTTGAGTGCAAGAGATTAGAAGACGCAATTATGCCAATTTCATAAGCAGGAAACTGCACCAACAGGCTTGGTTCAGTCTGAAAAACATTCTTGCCGAATGCAATAATTATTTTACAAAGAATTAAAAAAAAAGAGAAGGGGGAGGGGCTATGTATCGATTTTGGTCACTGAAATTTTAAACTGTTTCAGCATATACAAAAAGATGTACGTATGTGGCGCTCGAGATCATTGAAATATATATGTACATACAAATAACGCATAGAAAAAAAAAAGGCTATGGGAAGAATTTTAAAAGGCAATCTAGCAAGATTAGCAAACTCCAACATAAGATTTAGGAACCTAATAATTCTTCAGAACCTAATGCAAGATGTTAGTCCAATCATCGAGAACGCGGAACCAGCATGAAGCCCACCTCTGGCAAGCACGTGTAAAAGCTATAAAAGGTTTGCAACCAGTCTAGTAGCAGAATAGAGGAATACACTACGAGAGGGGCAAGGAACTGAACCTGACACTAGGGGAGGACAAGGTGGAACAATCACTACGTACCTAATCTTAAGAGGAATTTATAGGGCAGATTGGGACATTTAAGAGGATCAGGATCAAGGGAACGATAGAAAGCTGAAAATTCAGATAACCAGAGGGTTACAAGGAAGTTACAGGGTGGTTGAAAACTGGTAGACTTCTCATGAGAGAACGGTCGAGGCAAACTATGCACAGATTTTTAAAGTAGATACAAGACCCAAAAGGCCACATTGTTCAAAAAGAAGAAAGGCTTATGACATAGGACAAAAAAAAAATTCATAAAACGTAATGACGATAGTTACACAGCAACACTAACTAGGCAACTTGCGTAACTAGGTTAGCGCCTATCTGGGGTAAGGTAACAGCAACTACCCACTAGAAAAACTTTATTATCCAATATTAGTCTCTACAAAAAAGTAGTTGAACATGACTTGCTCTGTCAAACCACAAAAAAAGAAAAGATAAGCAGATTATATTAATCATTGCAAATGTCAAGTCAGAATAACTGTTAAAGCAAAATATGTCACCTCAAATATAAAACGTTAAGTCACCGAGACTGACAGAACATAATTAAGAAGTAGTAAGCGACGATATCATACCTGACGCTGAACCTGAGCAGAGACAGCAGCAACAGCCAGCAGCAGCAGGGCAGCACAAGCCACCAGAAAGCACACACACCTCACCATCCTGGCGTCCAGCTCACACTACCGTTCACTAGCGTTCACACTCACTTATATCACCTCGTCTACCATCAACCTCACCCACACACCTGCTGTGTAGGTTTCAAGTCTATCGACTACACAAAGGTCATTTAACGTTTTCACCAGCATTCAAGAATATTTTAATCCTTTAAATAGGGATTAAAGAATAATCTCTGCATATAAAAGATGGGAGATCTACACCTCTCTTATGTATATACCCTGGGATTCCAGGGATAAAAAAAAGTAAACTGTGTATATACACCGAGGAATACAACTCTCGGAGTATGTATCCCTCCACACCTGCCAATTTTTACATTTTAAATTGTTCACCTTATGAAAACCAATGAATATATTAATAATAATCGCTTATATAATTATCAATGGTCTGCCTTGATACTGGTGAAGTGTTCTAGATCCAAGGAATAGGAGATGCCCTTCCCTGAATGCCTTCTATTTTCCCGGCGCTGTGACCCTTACGTGTTTAGGGATCCACGTGAATACAGAAATAATAATTACTCAGATGGTGGAAGCACTTGGAAATCAAAAGTTGGGCAAATCGTCAATGCATTCGTTCAATACCCATGAAAAGGAAGATACCCAAAGACAGATAGAGTATCGTGTTTACCTGGAGTTTACCTGGAGAGAGTTCCGGGGGTCAACGCCCCCGCGGCCCGGTCTGTGACCAGGCCTCCTGGTGGATCAGAGCCTGATCAACCAGGCTGTTGCTGCTGGCTGCACGCAAACCAACGTACGAGCCACAGCCCGGCTGATCCGGAACCGACTTTAGGTGCTTGTCCAGTGCCAGCTTGAAGACTGCCAGGGGTCTGTTGGTAATCCCCCTTATGTGTGCTGGGAGGCAGTTGAACAGTCTCGGGCCCCTGACACTTATTGTATGATCTCTTAACGTGCTAGTGACACCCCTGCTTTTCATTGGGGGGATGGTGCATCGTCTGCCAAGTCTTTTGCTTTCGTAGTGAGTGATTTTCGTGTGCAAGTTCGGTACTAGTCCCTCTAGGATTTTCCAGGTGTATATAATCATGTATCTCTCCCACCTGCGTTCCAGGGAATACAGGTTTAGGAACCTCAAGCGCTCCCAATAATTGAGGTGTTTTATCTCCGTTATGCGCGCCGTGAAAGTTCTCTGTACATTTTCTAGGTCGGCAATTTCACCTGCCTTGAAAGGTGCTGTTAGTGTGCAGCAATATTCCAGCCTAGATAGAACAAGTGGCCTGAAGAGTGTCATCATGGGCTTGGCCTCCCTAGTTTTGAAGGTTCTCATTATCCATCCTGTCATTTTTCTAGCAGATGCGATTGATACAATGTTATGGTCCTTGAAGGTGAGATCCTCCGACATGATCACTCCCAGGTCTTTGACGTTGGTGTTTCGCTCTATTTTGTGGCCAGAATTTGTTTTGTACTCTGATGAAGATTTAATTTCCTCATGTTTACCATATCTGAGTAATTGAAATTTCTCATCGCTGAACTTCATATTGTTTTCTGCAGCCCACTGAAAGATTTGGTTGATGTCCGCCTGGAGCTTTGCAGTGTCTGCAATGGAAGACACTGTCATGCAGATTCGGGTGTCATCTGCAAAGGAAGACACGGTGTTGTGGCTGACATCCTTGTCTATGTCGGATATGAGGATGAGGAACAAGATGGGAGCGAGTACTGTGCCTTGTGGAACAGAGCTTGTCACCGTAGCTGCCTCGGACTTTACTCTGTTGACGACTACTCTCTGTGTTCTGTTAGTGAGGAAATTATAGATCCATCGACCGATTTTTCCTGTTATTCCTTTAGCACGCATTTTGTGCGCTATTACGCCATGGTCACACTTGTCGAAGGCTTTTGCAAAGTCTGTATATATTACATCTGCATTCTTTTTGTCTTCTAGTGCATTTAGGACCTTGTCGTAGTGATCCAATAGTTGAGACAGACAGGAGCGACCTGTTCTAAACCCATGTTGCCCTGGGTTGTGTAACTGATGGGTTTCTAGATGGGTGGTGATCTTGCTTCTTAGGACCCTTTCAAAGATTTATATGATATGGGATGTTAGTGCTATTGGTCTGTAGTTCTTTGCTGTTGCTTTACTGCCCCCTTTGTGGAGTGGGGCTATGTCTGTTGTTTTTAGTAACTGTGGGACGACCCCCGTGTCCATGCTCCCTCTCCATAGGATGGAAAAGGCTCTTGCAGTTCTTGATGAACACAGAGTTCCATGAGTCTGGCCCTGGGGCAGAGTGCATGGGCATGTCATTTATCGCCTGTTCGAAGTCATTTGGCGTCAGGATAACATCGGATAGGCTTGTGTTAATCAAATTTTGTGGCTCTCTCATAAAAAATTCATTTTGATCTTCGACTCTCAGTCTGGTTAGCGGCTTGCTAAAAACTGAGTCATATTGGGACTTGAGTAGCTCACTCATTTCCTTGCTGTCATCTGTGTAGGACCCATCTTGTTTAAGTAGGGGCCCAATACTGGACGTTGTTCTCGATTTTTATTTGGCATAGGAGAAGAAATACTTTGGGTTTCTTTCGATTTCATTTATGGCTTTTAGTTCTTCCCGCGATTCCTGACTCCTAAAGGATTCTTTTAGCTTAAGTTCGATGCTTGCTATTTCTCTGACCAGTGTCTCCCTACGCATTTCAGATATATTGACCTCTTTTAGCCGCTCTGTTATTCTTTTCCGTCGCCTGTAAAGGGAGCGCCTGTCTCTTTCTGTGCGT